>NW_016690258.1:3407896-3607064 GCF_001604755.1 Lepidothrix coronata
TAGGACGCTCATGGCGGCGGCTCCCGCACCCCCCGCGGGCCCCTCACGGTACCGCCCCAACATGGCGGCCGCCGCCACGGCGCGCGCGGCCCCGCCCAACCCGCTCGTCACAGGGCGCGCGCGGGCGGGGCGGGTCCCGTCCCTCCTCCCTCCCCGCGCTCGTGCCCGCGAGCGCGCGCGCCCCGACCTCCGCCCGCGCCGGGTCTCGCGCACGGACATGGCGGCGGCCGCGGGCGGCGCGGAGCGGGCCCGGCCGGACCCGGCGGCGCAGCGGGCGGAGCTCGGGCCGCTCCTGGCCACGGCCCTCCGGCCCGGAGAGTCCTGGTGAGCGCGGACGGGCCTCCCCTCCTCTCCCTCTCTCCCTCCCTCCCTGTCCCCATCTCCCGTCCCCCTCCCCTGCGGGCGGCGGGGCCTGCGGGCCCGGGCCGCGCCGCCGCTCAGGGGCCGCACCGGGCGGGGCCGTGCGTTGCAGGTACCTGGTGGAGAGCCGGTGGTTCAAGCAGTGGAAGAAGTACGTGGGCTTCGACAACTGGGAGATGTTCGGCGCTGGCGATCCCAGCCTGTTCCCGGGGCCCGTGGACAACGCGGGCCTGTTCCCGGGGCCCATCGACAACTCGGGCCTGTTCGACGGTGAGTGCTGGGGTAGCGCGCCTCGGGCTCGCCCGGGGAACTTCCCTGCGCTGCTTTCGCTTTCGGAGCCGGGTGTTCGGAGAGGGCACACGGCCGCACCGCCCTGTGCGTGCGGGACCGGCGGGGCTCTGCCTGCCCTGGCAGCGCTGGGGTTCCTGGGCGCCCTGGCAGCGCGTGTGTGGGTCTGGGGATGTAAAGGTGCTGTCTGATGCCGAACGCCCTGCCCTCTGTCTCCCTTTTAGATCCGGAAACTCAGAGTTTGAAAGAACACCTCATTGATGAGCTGGATTACGTGTTGGTGCCCACTGAAGCCTGGAACAAACTAGTAGCGTGGTATGGCTGCATAGACGGGCAGCAGCCTATTGTGAGGAAAGTAAGTACGGGTGAATCAAGTTCTCCTCGTCCTGGTTTCATTTTCTGTTCTCCCTCAAACTTAGACGGTTTATTTTGTAGATATCAGCTAAGAAAGGATCCTCAGCAGCTCTTTGGAGATAATAACAAGAGGTCTTTTTGCCTTGTTGTCTGAATGAATGACCTGCCTATATTGCAGTTAAATGCTTGAATATTCAGGGGTTCTCAGTTGATGCATTATTCAGGGTGAGAACCATGAACCTTGTCCTGGTTAACTTTTTACATAATGATTGTTTGGACTGGTGCAGTGCTTTTAAGTTGCATAGAATAGTTTGTGCTTTGTTGACAAATGCAGGTTGTTGGTCAAGCCCGTAGATCTTCCAGGACAGAATGAGGCATTTGAATAAATTGTCTTCTGGTACAGATGGCTTAGAAACTTCCTCTGGAGTTTAAGGTGATTCTTGTTTTCTCTTCCAAAATTCTGTGATTCAAAAATCTTGAGACGTATTTGTGATTTTGTCCTGTAAGTCTCACTTTTGTCTGGCAAATGCAGTAATTTATGTGTTCTTAGTTCCAGAAGGTGGAATTTGCAAGTTGCTTTTTTGGAAACCTGTCAGACTCTTGTTTATGGGCAAAAGGGGTTGTTTGTTTTATTTTAGTCTTGTGTTTTTGCAGGGACTAAATTGAGCAGTGCCAGTCTGGGGGATTCATAAAGACTAATCTCTACACCAAGTGAAATAGCACTGATACATGAACAGAATTAGTATCTCTTACATTTAAGTAGCACTTGTGTTACAGTAAGGGTTGCTTCAAGGTGTGCAAGACCCAGGAAAGTGTGGCACCGGAAAGGAACTATGATCCCTCTCTTGCAGGCCTGCTTGTGCTGATCAGTGGTAGTGGAATGTTGTCAATCAGTGTGGGCTAGAAATGGTACCTAAGGAGAAAATCTGACATCTTCAGAACCCCTGAATGAACTGGGATCACCAGGTGACCCTTGGTTCACTCAGCTGAGTAGACAGAACTCCCGTGTAAACAAGAAGCAGGGAAGTGGGAAAGAATTACAGCACATAAGGGAGATGTGGTTTTAGATAAACAGAGAACTTCTTGAAGAATAGCAAGTCTGCACTGAGAGGGAGAATGGAACTGTTACTGATCAGTGCCTCTCTCAGTGGGGATGCTTTCCTTCCTAAACTGGCGAATTGATTTCACAAAGCCTGTCCTGTTATTGCACACTCCCTTTTCTGAATGATTTAGAGGTTGACAAGGGATTTGGGAGCTACTGGGGAAACACTTGTGTGACAGGCTTAACTGTATGAGCCTCCTTTTCTTGGGGTATCAGATGCCACTTTCAACACTGTAATTACCAAGGGGTAGAGTTCAGACAGAACGTGCCACGTTATCCTGGGCCAGTTAAGAGTCAGTTTTTAAAGTTTTGCTATGAGGCTGTCTCTATTAAATGTCAACCTGGTAACTGAAGTGGATTTTTATATCTAAAAAGATGCTGAAATGTAGCAGAATAGTGGGTTTGTGGGATGTAAGAGCCTCTTACCAAAATACAGAGTGGGTCAGTGGGACACAGAAGCTGCAGAGCTGCACCTGAGTAGAACATGGGAAGGATCTGGTTACAGTAGTCTGCAGGTAGCACTGGAAGTAAAGCACTTAAACTTGTGGTCCTTGAATGCTTTAAGCCTTTTCCTAAAGCTGGATCAACTGTAATTCATACATTGAAATAACCATAAAAGCAGGATCTGGGAAGTAATTTTCAGGCATCTTCGATTTTACAGGGCGATATTTCTTCCATTTCTGTGTTTGATGATCAAAAACAAGTACAGGAGGCTTAGATTAGATTTATTTGTGATTCAGGTTTCTTTTGATAGTCTCAAACCATATTTTTGATCAGTCTTCTATAGAGTCCGCTAGAAAGTGTTTTAATGTGCTTCCTCAACTGTTGAGTTATTGTGCTCAGAGAACAAACAGACTGCTCAGAGAGTGTTTAAAAAGCATCTGCAGGTGATTAGAGACTCTTCTTACCCTTCATTCATCCTAATGAACACAGGAACTTCTTGGAAAGCGCTCTTCCATTTCTGAATATGGCTCTTTATTTGTTCCTAACTATGTAATACTGGAGAACAGGAAGTCATGTTTAGTGAAATTCCTTCTGAAAAAGAAATGGAGAACTTGTGATTTGGTTCCTTTGCTTTCTTAAAAAAAGTCTACTCTGCCTATCAAGAAGCTGTTAGTTTATTGATAGGCTTTAGTTTCTCTTTCTGTTGTAACAGCAAAATACTGAAGATCTTCCCAAATGTGTTTGTTAATTTTTTACCTTTAAAGCACCTTGCATATCTAACACAACCCTCTAAAAGCTCAGAAGAGGGAAGCATAATTTAGTGTAATTCTCACTTAATTGTTTGTTTCCTTTCAAAGCGGGGTGAAGTTTTTTTCTGTAAAATGTTGAAGATGGAGCTCATACCAAGTCTGGTGTCACATGAATAGAATGGAATATTTCTGTTGGAAGAGACTTAATCATCTAGTCCCGCTGCCTGACCAATTCAGGGCTGACTGAAAATTAATGCAAATTAAGAGCATTGTCCAAAGGCCTCTCAAACACTGTTACTCTTAAAAACTATACCAGCTTGTTCAATGAAATATGGTCTCAATTTCAGAGGCTTTATAGCTGCCAAGAACCCGGGAGATAATTGAGGTGTGGGGTTTTCTTTTTCTTTGTTATTGTTGGGTGAGGTGTGGGGTTTTTTTCTTTCTTCTCTTGTTATGTTGCAGTTGTCTCATAACTGGCCTGTGGAATGTGCTTTTCTTTCTGGCTCAGTGTGCCTTATGATGTGTAGGTAAAAAGTGGTTTCCAGTCTTAGAGAAAACGTTTCTAAAAACGTGCTGGAATATCCTGGGATGGGTAAATGCACCTATTGGAGTATTCTCTCCAATGCAAAATTGATTTGAAAACTACTCTGAAGTTAAGCAATGTCATCAAAACAACTTCAAAGGCTTTTTTCTGTTCTTGCAAGGAGAGAGTAATGAGGCAGATTCTGTGTACCATGCAGAAAAACAATTGATGCTTTGTCTTGCTCTCTTCTAATAGAAAAGATTTTGCCCAAGTGTTCCAGGCTTGTTTCCTTCTCTATGTAAACCTCAGCCAAAGGCGGGAGGCAAAAGATAATTTTTTTTCTAGAATTCTCTGTGTGATCAAATGTTTTTCAAGGATAATTAGCTGACACTATCAGTTCAGCTGCGATGGGGGACCTTGGGAACTTTGCACTGTGGAAGGAAAGCACTGGGATTTCCTGTGTTTTAAAAACAGAAGAAAAACCCCCCAAACAAGCTGACACAGGTGACTGAATCTGGACTGAGGACAGTGTTCAGTTTATGGCTTGACTCTCAAGACTCTTAGAAGCTTGCATTGTTTAGAGCAGTGTATCATAGAGGACTGCCCAGGATTTCAGCCTCGTGCTGCTCTGTTCTGTGTTGCAGGTGGTGGAGTATGGGCTGTTTGTGAAGCACTACAAGGTTGAAGTTTATCTCCTGGAGCTGAAGCTGTGCAAGAGCAGCGACCCCGACAATGTCATCAGCTGCCACTTCAGCAAAGCAGATACTGTGGGTGAGTATTCTCTGGTAGATGAGGCAGCCTCAGAGCACAGCTTCAAGAGGTGATTTGTACCCCCAGAGCAAGAAGGGTGCTGTTAAACTGGACAGGGTTGGAGCATGTGGTGTGTGAGAAGAGGCTGAGGGAGCTGCCTTTGGCCTGGAGAAGAGAAGGCTTTGGGGGAACCTTGTAGCACCTATGCAGAGGTTACTGAGAACTTGGAGTCAGGCTGTTTACTGAGTCACAACAGGCAATAGTTGTAAATTGAAACAGGACAGATTCCAACTGAATATAATAAAAACGTTTTCCATATTAGGACAGCAAGGCATGTGAGCAGGGCCCAGAGGGGTGGGGATCTCCCTGCAAATGTTGAACACCTGACTGGATAAGCCCCAAGCAGCCTGCTCTGAATTCACTGTTGATCCCTGACTTAGGATGGTTGGACTAGGAACCTCCTTAGTTTCTTCCAGCCACAGTGATTCTGTGTGCAACACAGGGAGTTGTGGTTGAGAGCTTATGGAGCACGTGGCTTAACATGTCCTTAAACATCCATGTCACTCATGTAAAGCAGTTGATTCTCTGATTCCTCTACAATTCCTTCTCCCTAGTGTGTGAATATTTTAGACATCTTCTTATTGGCTTTTTCTACACTTCTCTTGTCCTGAAATTTGGTTTCTCTCTCTCTCTCATTACTATATTTTTCACATGTGAAAATGCTGAATTGTCAGTTGTCCTCTACGTCCATAAAGATGCTTTTTTTCAGTTTGGCTTGACAGGAGTAACTGAAAACACTCCTGGTCTTGAGCCTGTGTTGTCAAATATTGACTGTTTCATAGAAGTTGTCCTTGGGGCAGAAAGTTCTCAATGTGTTCTGCACTTTATTGATTTGAAGGCTTGACAGGCATATACATGATGTAAAACAGAAGTTTTTCATTCTTTCAGACCTAATATTAGACAGGTTGTATGAGCAGTTATAACTTCCATGATACATTTTCTACTCAAACAAACTTGAAGGATCAATGATGTAGAATGTCTGGTTTGCCTTTGTTATTTTTCAAGAGCACTCATGTTTTAGGAATTTTGGTGTTGTTTTTTTTTCCCTCCTGAACAGCTACCATCGAGAAAGAAATGAGAAAACTATTTAATATCCCAGCTGAGAAGGAAACCAGGTTATGGAACAGGTATATGAGTAACACCTACGAGCAGCTCAGCAAGCTGGATAGCACAGTGCAAGATGCAGGGCTCTATCAGGGTCAGGTAAGGGGCATAACTTTTCTCTTTTTTCTTTTTTTCTTTTTTTCTTTTTTTCTTTTCAGTCTCATGTACTTTTTTTTTTAACTTGCTTTTGTGTGCTTTGAGCAAACATTGACAATGTGATTTGTTAATGCTTTTGCAAAATGTGTAACAGACTTGCAGTTACCTTTATTACCTGCACTCTCTTTCAGGTGGTTCTAATAGAAGTGAAAAATGAAGATGGCACGTGGCCTGGACAGCATTTCCTGGCAAAGTAAGCAAGCATGTTCTAAAGGCTTCTGCTATGTTGTCCAGCTTGTTTGCTAGGCTTTAGTGACCACGTGTTCTCTGTGGAAGCCTGGTTATCAATGGCTGTTGTGGCTTGCTTTGTTTTGGTTATTTTGAAGCAGAGAAAATCTCAAATATAAATATCCTTCAGTGGTTCTGTTACTGGTCCCTTGTCTTAGCAAATGCCTCTGTTTGAAAGCCTGTTTCCAGTAGGTTGTGTGAGGATTAAATAGCTTAGGGTTTCTATAGTGCTTAGAAGACAAAAGTGCTATTTGCATTGAACTGGTCTACTTAAAAAGCTACCTCTGCAGACTGCACGGAGGAACAAATAATCTGTCTTTTACTGTTGTGGGACAGAAAGGATCTTTGAGTGTATTTCCAAAGCTGCCAGTAGTGAATGCTCAGAGTTCTGGGAGTTCCCCCTTTAAAAGGGTACAGAAGGGTACAACCCCGCTGCCCCCAGAGGCAATCGTAGAAGCCTGTAAATATGATACAGATCCTCTTGCTGCTGTCTGATTTAGAGAAGAGATGAGTAGGAGGGGGGACTTGGTGAAATAATGTGTGTATAGAGTGAATGATGTAGAACGGAAGTTGCTTGGAATGATAAGGAACTGCTCGTATCAAGTCCTACTACAGAAAGCAGAATTTGAGTTTTTTTCCTGGTCTGATGGGCCTACTCAGTTCCCATCCTGGGAGCCATCAGTCTTGATATTGATGATGCTTTTCTGTACAATACAGTTAACTTACAGAACTTGCTGCCAAGTGATCTCATTTGAGGTCAAGATAGCACTAGTGTTAAACTTGAAGAATGGATCAGGTAGGTCAGTGAAACCTATTTTGAAACAACACTTTTGAGAGATCATACTGGGTAAATGAATCACTAGAATTCCGATGGGATTACAGTGAACTTTCTGTAGGAGTATCACGTGAAAAGCAGCTAAACATTCATATCATGTACCTACTCAAGTACTGGTTGACAGCATTAGAGAGACAGCTGTGCAAGACCAGATCATAACATTTTGTTTCCACATGAAGCAAAGCTAAAAAGAAGCCCTGTAGCATTCCCAGGCTTCAGAATTGTCCTTTTTCAACAGCAAGTCTGCTGTGTAAAGACTTTGATTTAATCTCCAGTGATAAGTAAATGTAAATTGTTATTGGTATGCAGATTAATATTTTCCAATGGCAAAAAAATGAATATTTGCTTATTATAACATGAAACTTGTGAAAGTGTTTGACTTGATGCTGATAATGGTGGCTGAAAGAATTGTTCTATGTCATATGTACAAGATTACCTGTTCTTTTGTACTTGTGCTTAATCCTATCTCAGGCAAACATTGACACCTTCAATGTTCTGTTTCTCATCTGGAGAAAATACTGTTTAGTCAACACCATGGAGAACTTCAATATTTGGTGTTCTTCCTTTGAGCTGCATCACTTTAATGCTAGAAGCTTATGAGAGAGTTTGCCCCAAATTTAGAGTTTTGATGACATAAACCAAATAGAGTGTTGGTAGAGAAATGGTGAGCACCTGAATCATTGCCTGTGTGCCTAAAGAGGGTCTGGAAAGCTGGGAATTCATGTCAGTCACTGCTCACAGAACTTGTGTGCAAGGTGACTGTGGGGTGGGTGGGTTCTGTGTAGTGAGCATTTTTCAACACCATTTGCTGCTTGTCAGAGGCACTGGCCCCTGCCAGAGGAAGTAGCTTTTCCACATGTTTGGCAGCCTCCTGTGTGTTTCCCCAGCCATCAACTGGCTGATATTTTACAGGAAAAATGCTCTTAAACTCCACAGCAGTCCTTGGGTGGTATATTTGGCCTATGCTTGGCCACTCCTGTTTGTTAGTTTGCTGCTCCCTAAAGAACAAAAATAATTTCTTCTTGTAGTTTGAAACCATTTTCACTACTAAAGTAGGTTTTAGAAGACAGAATTGATTATACTCATTGTAGGAATTTCAGAATTGGGGGCATACTTTGTTTCTGAAGGGAGACTGTATCAATGACTCTGTGGAACTTGGTACTCTTTGTTACTTACAAGACTCCAAAATAAAATCCTGAGCTAGTAGAGTTCCAGCTCAGCCTTAGCACACATTTTTTTATCCTGGGTATCATTTTCTTATCAAAAGCAAACAAGAAATTGTTAGATCTATAAAAATAACATCTTTTCCATGAGGTGGTATATTTGAAAACAGGAGTGAAGTTGTATTTAGCATCTGCCTCGTTAACTGTCTGCCTCCCTTTGCAATATTCAGCAGTAAAATACCTTTTGGTTCTTTGGTTGGAGCTAGAATTTTCCTGCTGTTTCCTCTCCTGCTCTTTTGTTTACTGATGGCACTGTGTCCTGACACTGTGTGATTTTAAAGGCCCCCTTCAGCCACTGGGCTAAATATTATGTGTGCAGATCCTTACTCCCTGACTTTGAAGTGCTTGAGTTTGTAGCAGGTGCCGAGCTTGCAGAGGAGCATTAAGTGTGTAACATAAGTTAAGGAGGCATTTGCATGTAGGAACTTCCTAAATGAAAATCTCTTATTGTCAGTTAAATGGAAATCCTAGTTTTTCTCACTCTGACAAAACCTTTTGTCACAGTATTAGTATTTTATTATTGGTAGTTTAAAGGAGGAGGACTAATTCTACTGTAAGCTCTGAAGGTACCCTCAGCTGAATTGAAACACTTTTTCTATCCCTCTGTTTCCTTTTACAGCATTTTTTTCAAGCTGTTCAGCTTAGCAGTTTTTCTGCTTATCAACCATATGGCTTCAGTTTCTGTACTAGATTAATCTGACCTTGTCCTCTTTATGCTGCAACTGTCCAGATTTCTCCTCACTTGCCATTTATGTGGGGTTTTGACATGTTTTGCAGCGAGACATAAACCAGCTGTCTTTACCTGCAGCCAGGGGGAATGTGCATCAGTATTGTGTACATGGGGTGAAGAACATGAGCCCCAAATACATGTTGGACTCTGTAGGAATGTGATTCCAGTCCTGGTTCAGTCTCCTGGGAGTGCCAATTCTCCTGAATTGGTGTGCCAGTTACCAAAGAAGTCTTCTGATGCACACTAATAAAACTGTGTGTGGAAATGATCATGTCCCGTGAGGTTGTCAGCAAATTTGGAAAGTAGACTATGAGAGGTTTCAGAAGGAGCCAAGAGAATTGTTGAAGAATTAGCAAAGAGTTTTTGTGCTTGGTAGTTAAAGTATTGGTGAGAAATTTAAAAGGTGATTGT
This sequence comes from Lepidothrix coronata, assembly GCF_001604755.1. NCBI lineage: Eukaryota > Metazoa > Chordata > Aves > Passeriformes > Pipridae > Lepidothrix > Lepidothrix coronata. The sequence goes on from NW_016690258.1 coordinate 3,417,214, forward strand.
AACACTTAAAAGCTTCTATGGGATGTGAGAAATGAAAATTGAAGAAGGAACTCTCCAGGCATCAGACAGAGATGAGCAAAAACCAATGTCCAGATGATGAAGCCGGAAGTTGTGCTGCACATGAAATGCACATTTCTTCTGACCATAAGGGGTATTGATCCTTGGGAGAGTTTATCTGTGCTCTGCTGGATTGGCTGGTGCTTGCCACTGTGAAACTGTGTTGGGAGTTTTTTCTAGAAGGTGTATTTTAGCTCAGACAGGATTTAATTTGAGAGACTTAAATGTGCTTAAGCAGGAAGACTGACTGAGCAGTTGTACCTTGGAGTCTTGTCCTCAAACCTTTGAAGTTACTTTCTCAAGCCCTGAACTGTTGCATGGTTATATGAAGTCTTTCTTTACTCTAGTTTACTCTTGTATAGGTTTTGTTGATCAGATGTAAATGAATGTGTTTATCCCTGTCAGAAACACTGTGGTGGTCAAAGGGAAGCTGCAGGAGCTTGGCACCTTCCAGTCCAGTCCAGTGGCTGTTGTGCATACAAAGAGCAAACTAAGCAAACTGAGGGTGGTTTCAGTGGTAACCCACTGAATAGCCCAGAACATTTGGGAAGGTTCTAAGTCACAGACTTCAAAGAAGAAATAACAGTTGTCTTTTCCTTCAGAGCAAGGTCTTGGGGCCTCCATTTCCAAGGGAGCAGAAGTCACATCCTGTGAGAGATGTCAGTGGAGAGGGCAGATGCCTTTAACCAGTCAAAGTCTTCATGTTTCCGTGAAACATGGGGCACTGGGGATAAATACTTGGCATCCAGGACTTCTGCTGTCACCTCTGTGTGAATGAGGCAGTCTTCTTGAGAGCCTGCAGTACTGTGGGGTCATTGACAGTAGCTTCCCAGGCTTAAAATGGGAAGCTTTCAGATAAAAATGTTTTTCTCAGCTGCTTTCTATGCCCTTCACCTGGAATCATGGCTCCCTTTGTGAACATCTTGTGAAATAAGGGGGAGCAGCTGTGCTTACTAGATCCTTCAGATGTTACAGATAGATGAGTAACTTGTAAAATGTAAGAGTACTTAGAATTTTTTTATCTTCCCAAGTGTATTTGATTTGGTTTTTTGTCTCCCTGCTTGGAAAGCTGTTTTGGCCTCTCTTCTATTTTTTTACTGCTTATATGAACCTTCGCAATTTTCTAACAGGAATTCGCTTGAGGCCCTTGATGTCTTTGTAGGTAGACCTTCCCCCACTCTGTGACTTGTCTCTTGTCTTTGCTTTCTGATCCCTTTTTTATCCTCCCCCATATTTCTTAGCTTTTTTGTGTGTGTGTGGGATACTGTTGAAGTGCTTGTGACTGTTCCGTTGCCATGTGACTCTTGATTATGCACTGTCTCTATGCTTCTACTTGAAACATTGAAATCCCTTAAGAGCTTGCCCTCCTTTTCTTTTTTTCCCTAATAGATTTTCTTCATATTATTTTCTGAGCATCTTTTTCTGTTCTCTCACTGGGTTCAAATGTGTCAAGCAGAGATGCTTGAACATTTGAAAATGCTTCAAGTTTAGCATTTTCTAGATTACCCTTCTTTCTTCTAGATAATTCACTCCTTCAAACTTTTAAAATGTGTTCTGAGCAGATTTACATGCTGTTGTTAGCTAAATTAGTTTATTCTTGACCCTTGAAACTCATCCAGCATGAGTGTGATAATTGTTGTTTAGTCCAGACCCCTTTTATTCTCTCATTGAACTTATTTTTGTGTCCAGGTAATCTTGAGAAGTCCCACCTCCAACATGCAATGACAGAAAGGCATTTATTGTCCCAGAAATGGTTACCTTAGTTATTTTGGTAGATCTCATTCTTTGTAGGATACTTTCCAGTGTACTTTCTGGTTGTGCTGACTAGTGTTTTTTTTTTTTCCCTAAGTATTTCAGGTTTTGATGGTGTTTGGTGTTTTCATTTGCAAGATCCTGTTGTAACTTGTTTACTTCTGTGTTTATTTTGCTGGTATTTACTGCTGTTATATTTCCAAACTTTGAAGGCTGTCCAGCTGTTCTGCCTTGTCATGGCCATTATGGCTTGTTCATTGTCATAGTTTTTGCCCCACAGAGGTTTTCCAGCATAGTTCTTTTAGCACCATCCGAGCTATGAATATGCATTTTCAGTTAGCATCAGTTGAGAATGAGTGTCACATTAAAAAAGATAAGTGGACAAGCCAAAGCTTGAGGGCCCTGTCCTCTGCTGGCACTCTACTCTGCATTGGGGTAGTAGCCACTGTTGAGTGGCTGTTGGTGTCCTGCACCTTTTTGCTTTTGTTTTTACGTGTTTATTTGGGCAAAGATGGAGAGAATAGACCATTTCCCAGTCAGCTCTTGCTGTAGAGAAATTAATTAGTGTCCAAATAATTTATTTAAGCTTATTAGTGTATTACTATCTTGTAGGTTTGCTTTTTTTATGGAGCTGTCTATGTCAGGACACTGTTGAACTTTAATGCCTTTTTGGTCTTGTGTTCTGTTCTGGGGGTGAGGACAGTGGTAGTGTGGGATTCACAACCAGATAAAGTTGGGATATATGACCTTTTTTAATCTGTTTCAATATCTCCAGACTCAAAATGCTGAGGATTGCTGTGCATGCTGCATGTACATAATGGTGTGTCTTGTCTGCAATGTGTAGTTGTACCACAATGTAGTTGAATCAGCCAGGCTAAGGAAAAAACTGCTTTGTGCCCATCCTGGTTATCTTCTTTCTGATTAATGTTCTGTTTGAATGGGTGGTCTGGGTGTCAGGTGGGGAAGGACTGACCTTGTCACTTTTTAATGCTGGTTGAGTGTGTTTTGGTGTTAAGATTTAGGGGGTTTTGCTTGCTTGTTTCAAGGTGATTTACTGATAAACTTAAAGCTTGCTTCCCTCTCACTCACACCATCTGAATTGCTACTTACTTCTGTCTAGGACCCAGATTTTGCTTTAAGCAAGAATTGTTGCTCCTGCTTCTGATACTTTTTTCCTGATGTTCTGTTCCAGACAAGTGTTTGGAAGTGTGGTTGCACAATCAAAGCAGTACATTCTGCATGGGGTAACTAACTGTAGCGTGGCAAGTCCTTGGACTTTTGTGGGAGGTGGGGTTGGGGATGAAAAAAGTAGTAGCACTGTTTCTACTTCTTTTTCCTTTCTCCCAGATCAAGCACTGCAACTAGCAGAAACTTTACTACCTCTTCAAAATCATCATCAAGTTCTTATTCCTCAGTGTCTGCCACTTCTGTCATTACTAATGGTGATAGCAGTAACTCCTATGGACTGAACAGCTCCCACCTGGGCAGGGGGTAAGAGCAGGAATGTTCTTTTTGTTTCTCCATCCTTCGTGTGAATAATCCCTTGCATCCTTGCCAGCACAGAAGAGGAGTGTGATGGTGCCCTGTGAGGAGTTCTGCCTCTCTTGTGTACCTGTTTATCAGACTTTGCTCTTGGAAGCCACTGCCTTCTGCTCTTCCTTGCTCACTTGCAAAAGTTCCAGAGCTTACTAACTGCCAAAGCATTGCCTGATTTTGAGGGGACTGGGGGTATGAGGGAAGGGATTATATTCTTTTCTCCATCTGCCATTATGGTAGAAGCCTTTCCAGGTACAGATGAGAATTTTCTTGTTCTTTCTGTACTACATAGACTCTTGCTGTACTAGGATAGTGTGCTGTGTACTTAGAGGAAATTTATGTGTTATGAGACATAAATTAATAATAGACTGTGTAAAGATTAATGTTTCCAATGTTAGCACGTACACTTCATGTTCCCGGTATTCAGTATTAGCCACTGTGAAGCAGCAGAAACACATAGTCTGGTTAAACAATTTCATTAAACAGTTTTTTGACTTGTGTTTGCTGTGACTTTTAAGTAGTATTGAGACTTGATAAACTCACTGTGGAGTTCACTGTGCTGTCTTCTTTTCCAGAGGTTCTGGATTTGTCTGTAACTCTTACAACTGCAGGGACAGTGCTTCCCTGTCACAGCCTGGACTTTGTGGACTCAGTAACCTTGGAAACACCTGCTTCATGAATTCTGCATTACAGGTGAGAATTAGAAAGAACCCTCTCTAAAATCAAATGAAAGATCACAGAGATTGTGGATTAAAATTGGTGAAAATAAAAGGATGTTTTAATGTGATTCAGTGAGGAGACTACACCTCCCAAAACTCATAAAGTCCAAAAAACCCAGACAAAAAAAATCAATTCATATTGAGTTTGGCTTATGTGCAGGACACTAGTACTATGAAACATATTACAGTATTAGGGACTGGATCTGAAATATGTGGCTTCTGAACAGGCTGTGGGGGAAGCAGTGAAAGGTGCCCAGCTGTAACATAAGGTCCCAGTGCTGTGCTCTGCCAAAAATGGGCTGACATGGAGGATGTTCTGACACGTGTGGGCTGCAAAAGCGACATGAGCAGGTCACTGCTTGCAGTTCTGGGTCCATGTTTGAAGATTCTTGAAAAACTAAGAGTATGTATGGCCACAGGAGAGGTTCAGGGTCATTGTGTGGGGTGTTGAGGTTGTAACAGTTATGCCAAGCTGATAATTGATTCTTTACTTTTAAACTTAATTGCTTGGGATTATTTTCTTCATTTTAAACAATGCAGAAACTTGTTAGGGATAGTTTTTTCCTAAGAAGTCTAAACAAAATGTGAGCCAAATTGTATGAACTTTGATTTAAGCAATGGGCAAACTTCTAGTGTGGTACAAATACTGTGGAATGACTTCAGTCACTCTGTGGTAGGTTTGAAAGATAGAACAGGCCCTCAAATAACTAATGCATTATGCATGTGGTATTCAGGGTACCACAATAAACTTGGACTGCCCCTCTTTTTGTTCAACATAACTTTATTTTCAGTTGTACCGTGGTAACCTTAAATCAGTTTATGCTTTTTTGGACTTCATAGCTAGGACAGAGTTTCTAAAATTAATTTTCATTGTCAAAGTAACTTAATCTAAACGCACTTCAAGCTTAATTTATCATGCAAACTAATCATGTTAAGGACCAGTTACTTTCTTTCTTGTATTTACATTAGGCTTTAATTTTCTAGTCGTCAGTCCTTCAAATACAAATTTCTGCCTTAATTTCTTTCTTTTTTTTTTTTTCTTTTACTAAACATGTACTCAAATTAGGTCTCACCAGTTTTGTTAACTTGGTACACGTTCCGATGTGAAATTTGAATTTGTTTTTCCATTGTCACGCAGATTTATTGCCCTGTGCAGTAAGTTCATTTCCTTAATGCTTTTTCAGTGTCTGAGCAATACTCCTCCTCTGACTGATTATTTCCTGGAGGATAAATATGAAGCTGAAATAAATCAGAACAACCCACTGGGGATGAGGGGAGAGATTGCAGAAGCCTACGCGGAGCTCATTAAGCAAATGTGGTCTGGGAGACAGTCCCACGTGGCCCCACGGATGTTTAAAGTAAGTGTGTCATGTTCTTGGAGCACAGCTCTGAGACAGAAGGAACAGTGAAAGCTGATGTGCCTGCCACACATTTTGTTGTTGTGAAAGCAGTAAGGACAGAATTGCTTCAGTGTTGTTTCATGTTCCGTATAAATGCTTTCCAGGGTACAGGCAGGAACTTGCCAGCGAGTACTGTCATTTCTCAGAGTTGGTTACTGCTCTTAGTGTTACTTAGTAAATGACCTCCAAGCCTGAGAGCTGTTTACAGATGAATCAGAATGATCTTTGCAACAAAACTAGACCAGGTCATGTGAATTGCCAGCTCTGAGCTTTGATCAGTGAGAAAAGATGTGCAAGGTACAAATCTAAAAAATGAAATTATAAAAGTGGAGAGCAAAATGCATCCCCAGAGTCTGTAACATTATTTCTCATTGCTTTAGTGTGAAGAGTTGCTTTCAGCTGAAATACTGAAAGTAGAAGGGAAAATTGTTCTGGCACCCTTTAGTGTGTTAGCATCCAATTCCCTGTGGCTTCCTGCCAACACAAGGTAGTGGGAGTTGATCTCTGCAAAAGCCAGGACCTGAGTGGTTTTATTTCTATTTCTGCACACAGGTAATGCTCACCCCCCTCATTCTTGCCTTTGTATTTCAGACACAGGTTGGCCGATTTGCTCCTCAGTTTTCAGGATACCAGCAGCAAGATTCCCAGGAGCTCTTGGCTTTTCTTCTAGATGGCTTGCATGAGGATTTGAACAGAGTGAAGAAGAAGCCCTACTTGGAGCTGAAGGATGCCAATGGCAGACCTGATTCGGTATGGGTCCCTTTACTTGAGCACAGGGCAGCTGGTGCTTCCCAGGGTGTTTGGTTGGATTCTGGGACACTTCTGGCCTTCCTGCTCACAGGCCACACGAACATCCTCCCTACAAAGTGGCGTACCTGGGATGGGAGAACCCTGTCATGCTTTGCAGCACTCTGCCTAAATGGAGAAAAGTAATTCTCTTATGAGGTTTTCCTTACAGAGACCCAAAAAGTCTCTTCTGTTTGTTTTAATTTCCTGCCTTTTCCTATCCTGTTTCCCAGTCAGCACTGATATGTGAGCCCCTTGCAGACACTTTGTTCCCCCGAAGTTGGCAAACACCTGCTCTCATGCAATCAGACACATATTAGTGAAATGTCTTTTCCTCAGTGAACTCATGCTCCCCTGATCAGGCTTTTATGGCTTGTCACAGTCACACAGCTGCAACATACTGACAACTGCAGAGTCCAGAGTAAGTGGATTGGGTGAAAAAGTGCTTTAGGAACATTGAAAAGCCAGATGCAAAAGCTGTTTTTAGGAAGTGTATGTGACTGGTTGTTTTTCCTCTCAACAGGCAGTGTGTCTTTTCTTGTACAATACAGTGCATGTGGCAACACCCCAAGAAGCAGTATATTTATTTAATCTTTTTTTTTCTCTCCGAGAAATCCCAGTGTGTTGTGCTGGACATACTGGTAGACCCCCTTTCCTGTGTAATTTACCCATCAGTATCAATTTCCTGAGTTTTCTTTGATCCCAGTGCTCACCATGTTATAGAAATCTTTGAAAGAAATAACTTCTAATAATTTTTCATTTATATTTTTATAGGAGGTGGCAAAAGAGGCCTGGGAGAATCATAGGCTGAGGAACGATTCTATCATTGTGGATATTTTTCATGGTCTTTTCAAGTCTACCCTTGTTTGTCCCAAATGCTCTAAAGTTTCTGTGACCTTTGACCCCTTCTGTTACTTAACCCTCCCACTGCCCTTGAGGAGAGATCGTCTCATGGAAGTTACCCTGGTATATGCAGACCCACAGCGTAGACCTGTCCAGGTGAGGCTTGTTGAAGACACAGATTTCTTTAAGTCAACCCAGCCCTTCTCTCAGGTTTCAAAGTTGGCAGGGCCAACTTTGGACTCGATGATCCTGATGGATCCCTTCCTTCTATGATTCTAAATGGGTAAGGCTTCTGAATTTCAAACAGAAGTGAAAAACCAATCCCTCTTGGTAAGAAAAAAAAAAAAGAAAAATTGTCTTTTTGCTTTTAAAGCCTTTTCAATAGACTGATTTTAAATTTCCCCCTCCCATTTTATTTTCAAGTGGGCCCATGCATCCCTAAGGTAGCCTTGTGCTTGCCACACATGTCAGAGAAGAACAAGATGTGGGGGGCCCACGCAGAGTGACTGGATGCCCTGATGCAGTTTTAGAAGAACTGATTGACAGTATTTCAATGTCTTTCAAGACTTTTGACTTGACCTCCAGCGGCAGTGGAGAGAATGGTTCTAAGATGTTTTTTATCACATAAAGAAAAAGCAATTTTGTGTTCTGAGCAAGCTGCTGTGTCTGGTGATTTTATTTTTTTTCCTGGGTTTTACTACTGCTGAACCTGATCACAGCAGAAGGCCAACTGTGCAAGGCTTTCGTTCCCTCCAAATCCCTGCTTTATAAGGTAGACCTGAGATCCAAAAGATCTTGAAGTGTGTGGCTGTGACCTTAACTTGAGCTGAACTCCTATAAATTAAAGATTTAAGAGTTTTTAATAAAGATTTCATTTCTATTTTCTTGCTCCCTGCCTTGCCTGGGTTTATTTTGCCTGGTGTAAACCATGATGTTCTCTTTGTTTCTAGTACCGGGTTGTGGTGCCGATGATGGGGGCCATCTCGGATCTGTGTGAATCACTTTCCAAACTCTCTGGTGTTCCTGCAGAAAATGTAAGGATAAATGGAGACAGTAATTCTGATAAATGTTTGTTCTTCTTGAAGCGTTTTGGTGGCTTAGCTTTTAAAGATGGGTGATAAGCTGAACTTTATGGACTAGTGACAAAACCCTAACAAGTTAAATTGCTGTGCTTTGATTGTAAAATGAAGATTCATGAAACAATCCGTGTTTATCCTGATAGTTCCAGTGCAGTAGAGAGGTTTAAGAAAAGGAACAGAAATGTAGCCCTCACCCCCAACACTTCTGATAGTGTAGTTTCTTAGTACTGAGAGGTGTTCAATGTCTGGTTTGGGTCCAACTCTTCTTGGATGTCCTTTTAATAATGAAGGATCAGGTGAACATTTCAGGGGGAATTTAATCGGTGGGGTATTTTTTAGGATGCCAGTGCAGCACTTCAGTTTATTTCAGTTAGTTACAGATGTGAGTGATCCATGCCTGAATTCCTAGCCTGGTGCCACTTTGATGCTGGGATCTGTGCTGCTGTTTCCACCAGGCTGACTTGGAGTTGCATCTCCTCAGTACCTGCGTAAAATCGGTCTTGTTAATTGCTTTGTTTTTCTGATCAGTCTTAACAGATACAACTGATGTTGGTGCGCTGAAAATTCAAATAGAGAACTAGAATAAACTGTTGCTTGAATTTAAAGGTAGTTTGCCTAAATTTATGTGAACTTTTACTATAATCTCTTTGCAAATATCACTTGCTGTTCTAGATGGTGGTGACAGACGTGTATAATCACCGGTTCCACAAAATCTTCCAAATGGATGAAGGTTTAAATCATATCATGCCAAAAGACGACATCTTTGTGTGAGTAAAGTGGGAAGATACCACATGTGAAGAATACTGCAAAACATTTACTTTGGTTTCAGGTTATAAAACCCAACTCCTGTCCCCCCTCAAACCCTAAGCTTTCCTGTAGACCTTTTGCATGACTTAGAGTAATGCAGCACTGCTCATACCAGCAGATCAGCACGTGGAATGTTTAGTAGATATTTTTCTAATGCAAAGGAGGTCATGGCCATTGGGTAATAGTGAACTTCTAGTTTGGTGTGTGTTCTGTTGTTTAGAACGTCCTACAGGCCTCTCTCAGAGATGATAATCTGTCTGGATTGCAGTTATGCTCCTACTGGCATTTTTCATCTAGCTCAGGCTTGCTGTTCTTATGTTCCAAATCAGCCAAAAGCCTTGGAGCGTGGAGTTTAAGGTGTTGTACTCTGCCTTTCCAAAATCTATCATAGCTGTAACAGCACCCAGCTAACTCTGACTGGGGGTTCCTTATAGACTCTTGACTGGTGCTAAACACTATTTCTTAAATGTGTGGTTGTGAAGGACCTTAGGGAAACTGAGGATTTGGTTCTGCTTGGATGTTCTGCTTGTGTGTGGTGGATGAGATATCTGCAGTCACCTCTGAAATCCAGTGAGGAGAGCAAAAGTTGTGTTCCTCTATTGCAGCTGGAAATTGAAAACTTTTGCATGTTAAGTGCAAAGTGGACTTTGAAGCTCACAACTGAACCTGGGGCTGAAGGGTCAAATCCAGCCCTCCATCACAGGTCCAGTCTTCCTCACATGAGAGCATTCCAGTGCGAGATTGTAGCTTCCATGAAACTGTTGGGTCACTGTGAAGACGTGCCCTAACATCCTCTGGTACACTGGGAGCCTTTCACTCGGTGGGATGCTGTGACATTCTGCTTGTTGCTCTGTTGTCATGCTCTCTGTGTGACCTCTTTGCTGAGATGCAATGTAGGAGTTTCTCATGTTGTTGTTCTCAATTGCATCTAAAGGTGTGGCTCATTAGGATGCCTGGGGAGGATGTTTGGCTTCTGTGAAATCTGTCTGGGAGGGTATTGGGAAGTGTTAGTTTTGTAAGTCTGTCTCCAAAGCCAATAAAACACTGAAAAAACAAGAAGCATGATATTACAATGGTAATTGCAAAAAAGCCCTGCTTTCTTACAGGCATAACATCATATCCCTGCACAGAAAACAAGTGTCTGAATCAGGTCTGCTCTGGGGTGTGGGGGAAGCATTGACTGAACTGTAGCTCCAAGTGTATTTTCCTTTGCAATTGGCACTTTCTTTTATGTGCAGGGCAACTGTAAATGAGGTGATGCTGTGAGTCATAGTGAATGAACTGACCTGAGTTAAGAATAATCCTCCAAGGAAGAGGAGAGGTAGCAGGAGGAAGTTTTGCGAATCCTGTTTTACCATGTACACCCTCCAAGATCTTTTCAGCACTAAGGGGCAAGAGAAAGCAGCCAGGCACCAGGGCAAGAATTAGGAAAAAGCCACTCATAGGAAGTCCCTTTAGTGGGTGTTTCTGCCAGGAAAAAGATCTATGAAGTAATATTCTAACTACAGCTAAACCCCAACGTTCTTTTATTGAAAGGAAGTCTTGTCTCAAAAACACAACAGAGAAACACTTGTTCAATAAAGACCAAAGCTTCTTTAAAGGCAAATGTAGAGTTACATTCAGTGTGGACCATCTACCTACCTTGTATGGTTATAAAAAGTCTGCTATTAGGTGTTCTAAGATTTAATGAAATCATTCAAGAAATGGTAATAGCAGTGTGAAGGTTCTTGAATTCCCTTTGGTTTCCATCTGTTCAGGTCATCTGCTGACGTGGGTGTGAAAGGAGGGACAGACAGTGTTTAGTGTTAAAATTGGACGAAGGTGGGATCGTTCGGGGTGGGTCTTCAATTTGGGATTTCTGAGCTGCAGTTTTGAGTGATACTTCAGGGATTTTTACCCTTTTACTTTAGGGATTTTTACCCTTTTGCTGTTGCTTGTAGAGCCTGACGTGAGCAGGCTGTGACAGTGTGGTGGCACTGGGAGAAACTTTCAAAATTGTCCATGAAAGGACGTGGCTGTGCTAAGTTTTTGGTTCATTGTGCTCTTTCAAACTGACCACATGAAGGATATGCAGAAGGCTTTTTTGTTGTTGTTGTTACAGCGTATTTTATGTGCTTTCAGTATCTTTATGAGAAATTTTGATTTTCCTTTAGTTTCTCCTCTGAGGACGTGCTTCTCATTTTTTCTTTTCATTTAGCCCAGGGTCTGAGGAATCCTATGAGATCTCTGTGAATTTAAACTTATCATTAGGTTGAAACTGGCTTATATAAGTTTTTTCAGGCTTTAGAAATCTTAGTTTAAGATTCTTATGACTTAAAGATGGTTCTGTATTGCCTGCATAGTCCATAAAATGTTCAGCTCAGAAAAAATCCTCATGTGCTGACTGGAGCTGTAGCTGTGGGGTGGATCACTAGTTACACTGAGTAATGTCTCTCTCTCCTGTTCCTGAAGGAAAACTGTCTTTGTATCGATTAATGAAGGGAAACAGATGCCTTTTATTAGAAAGTACAACTGCAGAAGGTTTTACAGTGACAGTAATTCACAATTAAAATAAATAACCTTAAAAATATTCAATAAATCACTCTAACCCATCAAATATTTGTTTGCACTACATTTATATTGGACATTACCACAAAATAAACTTTTAAAGACACTTTCTAAAGTGTTGGAATGAGGAGATAGTAATTGCTTCATAAGTAAGGAAGAAACCCTCTGGAAGCTGCTTGTCTACCATGTTTTGAAAAGATAATTTTTTCCAAGATTTGCTTGAATCACTTAGTGGCCTTGTGTGGCAAGACTAAAACATACCAGCTTTTAGTCTAGGGAAACAGAAGTTACAGAAGAGATGAGGGTTTTAATAGCATTAATTATGTTACAAATCACATAGGAAAACTGCATCATTTCAGGGTATTGTGCTCAGTGCAGCTAAACAAAGTGAGAGCTTTGTCAGGGAAAAACAAACGGGAGAGGGGTTGTCTGGTAGTCATGGTACCTTTTGCAAGGTGTGTTCTTGGGCACTAAATATTATCCTAGATGTGTGTAAAGTTGACATATAATATGCAACCTGGGATATTACTGAGGACCATTAGTTCATTGTATTTATGTGAGATGTTTTCTAGAATCCAGATGTCTCTTGTATTTAAATTAGCATGGTATGCAGTGTCTCATGTACTTGAACTCTTTCCTAATTCATGTTTTATTGATCCTGTCCCTTTTATATACTCATCATATGCTCTTATTTTCCAGCGATGTCCAGTGGCAAGACTTCCCTGTTGGCAAACTGTAATGTGTACATCTCACTCCTTGTTTTAAGTAATTGAAGTTAGATGCTAAGTTTCTTCCACTGCTTAGAAAATAAAGTTTGGAGAAGGAAGTGATCCAAAATAGTTGAATCAGTACAACATATTCAGAAATAGATTTCTCATGTGTATTTTCCCACAACTTATGTGTGCGTTCCCCAAACTCGTACTTTAAAATTTTAGAGATGGCTCAATGGGTCTTCCCAGTTTTTGAGGTCTTTTCCTAAAGGGTTTTGCTGCCTGGTGTTTGAATTTGGATGTACTCTCAGGTTCTTTTAATTTGTTCCTTCCTGATGGCCACACTGAGTGAATTCTGAGAGAAGCTGTGATAAACTGAAGACTGCACCCTTCCATGCTGGTGTTTAAATGGTCCTTTTAAAGGTGTAACAGTTTCCTCACTTGAAAAGCACTCCTCTTTTCCACTGGCATAAGCAAACCAAGGTTGTGTTAGTTATTGTCTGTGGTTATTTGCTGGACTCTGAGAATGCAAAGAATGTAGTGATGGGGGAGTACAAGGCCCTCAGGCTCTGATTTTATGAGCAACTGCCATCTAATTCTTCCTTTGTTCCTTGATTTCCTTGTCCCCCCTCCAAACATAGACCAGCAGGTTGATCACCTGTATGACTGTCTTCTGTAACAGAAATAAGTTGTTTCAATGATTATGAAGCTTTTTAGGGTCTGATTGTAACTTAAACTGGCAGTTCTTGCCTTCTTTATGTTTCTTGCAATCACCTTAAGTTGTCTCAGGATTGAAAACTTTAAATATAAATGTCAGTCTCTTACAGTATTTCTGCAGGTTTGCTTTGCTGAAGGCAGTAGTCAGCCCTGGGTCTGTGTGTGACAACAGTATTCCTGTGGTTTGACAGACTCCTGATTTTAGTGCTGTGCTCTGGCCAGCTGGCAGCACATCTCTCAATTCAAAATTTGAAGACTTAACACCACAGGAGATCTGTGCCCCAGCAGGGATGTGATTTAAAAAAAAATAAAATTAAAGTACTGTTGTCTTGCTTTTGACACCAGTGTCTGTTAAATCCCAACTTTCAGTTTAGGCCTCTGTTATGAGCAGAACATGGATTTCCATGAAGTGCTGTATTTGGAAATGTCACTGAGCAGGAACTCGCACAACACGTTGCAGCAGGAGCAGAGCAACTGGAATGGGCCTTGGCTCTCCTCAAGATTTGTCTCCTCAGGACAACACTATATATTTTCTTCCCCAAGTCACCTGAAAGGGGAGGACAATGTAGGTCTGGAATTCTCCAAGCCTGTTCTTTCATGAGGCTTTGCACTTGTCTCTTTCTCATCATGACAGGCTTGGAAATGTTGGGTAGTCCTGGTGCAAGATGTGGTAATAATTGGCATCAGAGAAGAAGTGAGATGCAGAAATGTAAGGAGTTGGTAGAAACCTTGAGGCAAAAATCAGTGACACTACAGCTTCTCATAGTGTTGGAAATGTCTCTCTCCAGGCATCTCGTTCTGTGGCAGGACAGGGAGGTCTGTGGCAAATGCTCAGAGCTCACTCACATAAAGGTGGCCTGCAAATCAATTTGGTGCCATGAGTTCAGTGTTTGTGCTGAATGCTCTCATTCCCCAGGCTAAGCAGAGAACAGCCTTCAGCACACAACCCAAACACTTATTTCTTTTCCTTAGGTTCTGGGAAGTCCAGCCCCAGTAGGACCTCCGGCTCCCGCTCCAGTGTAACCCCCACACATGCACCATGCTGGTGATATCCCATCACCAGGGATCCTGCTGGAGCTTGGAGCCGGTACAAGGGGTCAGGTAAGTGCCACTTGAAAACAAACTCCACAGCCCACTTCAAGGGTATCCCTCATTGTAGTTCTTTTTAGTTCTCAGGAACTAAGAAGAAAACTGTTTTGATGGATAAACTAGATCCTGCTGTTCTCTTAGCCTGGCTAATGGGGCATTATTATATAACGTGCTGTTTACACTGATGAAATTTTAACAAATTGATTTGCAGGTCACCTTTAACCTATCAAAGTGTGCATATTTGAGTAGGATATACTTTGCCATACATGCCATGCTTTCTGCCTTCTCCTGCAACATGCTGTGTGGTACATTTAGGTGAGTTCATGGTCTTGCAAAACCATGACTGGCTGCAGAAATGTAGGTTTGTTAATGTGACTGAGGCTACAGCAATTATTGAATGAGTTAATGAGGTCAGCAGACCAGCTAGTCTGGTAGTTTTATGTGAAACATGTATGAGATCTTGTAGCAGACTGGTCTTGCTGAAATGGGGTTTTTTTGTTTGAAATGAGTTTGTGTCCTTTCTGCAATGAACTTGTATTTTTTTAAGCTTTGTAAAAATCTTCCTGGTTGAATTCCCTCATCACTCTTAATCTTACTCCGCTGCAAGACTAGAAAAATCCTGTGATCAGCTTCTACAGGGCAAGCTGCCCTGTAAAAAAAATTTAAAAATTGCATTTGCAGTCTCTTATCTCCTCATTTACTTGTCTGTGGGTGTTCTGGTATTATGAAAGAAAGTAAAAAGATTTTAGGAGTATCTCCACTTCCTAGAAGAGATCAGAATATGTGCAGTAGTTTCACCCGGTTTTTTCCAGGTCTCTGTTTATTCTTACTGTCTACTTTTGATCCTGTTGTGATTTCACAACAGCATCTCTGGGTGGGTGTGCAGTAGTAACTCTGTTCAGACAGATCTGTTTCTCAGCTTCTACAGTGGCATTTTTTCCTGCCTTTCTCTATTCTCTTACAAAATACACTTCCTAGTTGTTGCTGTAGACTGACTTGGGGTCCACACAGTGTTTTTGCAGCTGGAGTTAATATCACAGACCCCAGCACTCGGGAGGGAATGTTTCAGTAACATACAACCTACAACCTGGTGTTTAGCTCAGAGTATGTTTTGCTTTCAGTGCCCTTTCATGTAGCTCTGCCTGGTCTTCTGTAGCTTTCCATGTTCCTATGCACTTGCTTAACTTCAGTGTGCAAGGGAACAAAAGTTCCTTCATTGCTCACTGCCTCCTTTCTGAATTGTAACCACAGACCTGAAGCCTTCATAAAGCTGATGAGGGCTGGTCAGGTCCTACCCTGTTGCTTAGCAGTTTTCAGACACTTTTTAGAGTTGTTGGTAATTACAAAGGCAGCCAAGCCAGTATTTTGCAGTGTGGTAGCAGCTGAACTGATGTCCCTGACTTTTTAAAACCATGTTGTGTAGTCTGGACTAGCATCATCTTTATGTTCTATTATTTCAGTGAAGTTGTAAGATACAGAATTATGGTGTATTGTTCAGTAATTCCCAGTATCAGCTCTATAACCTTCCTTAAACTGTACATAAAGTACTTATTCTTAGATTCTTTTTTTTTTACAGGGAATGTTTGAGCTGTTGCTCAAGAGATCAGAAAAATGACAGATCCTGATTCTGCTGTGTCTGCTTCTAGTACTAGTATGTAAAAGCTGTTCCGAGGTGGAGTGGGTAGAGGGACACTTGGGTAACCAAATCTGTTCTGTTTTGGTGAGAAGTGTGCAAGATGCTCTCCTGCAGAGTGCTGTGGGGTGCAGTGTGCTGGCTGTTGGTGGTAGATGACTCCTGCCTGGTGTAGTAGCTTTTTCTCTCTGTCCCATCTGTTCCATTCCATGGGCAGGGCTTCATTCAGGTGCTTGAGGGTGGAGTGTAAGTGGGGGTTGCATTAATTGCTGCTTGCAGAGCACAGTGTAGGTGGTGTGAGAGGCAGTCATGTCCTGAGTGTGTCATGTTCTGAGCTGTGTTATGGGAGTCCAGCTTAAGGGTCTCGTAGGACCTGGAATTAATCACAGATGATATTCTGGGACTGAGTATGGCCTTTTGTTATTTAAACAGTACTAAGTAAAATAATTCACTTCTTTGTGGTGCCATTTCTCAGGAAACTTTGGAAAATGTGAACTGTATTCAGTGCTGGTGTCCAGCTGATTAGCACTGACAACCTAGAAAACCTCCACAGAGCCATTGGTGTTGGACTGTCTTATGCTGACTCTGAGCTCTTGTGCTCTTGGTGGGCTGGGACTCTCTGGAAGGATGTTTTCCTTCATATATTCTACTGACTCAGTGCAAGCCCCAGACTGGGACCTTTTTTTGTTTTAATTAGCATGGACCAGAACTACAACTCTGAAATTTGTTCTTTTCCCTGCTCTACAAGGCCATTCTGAACACAGGAATAAAAATGTTTCTCGGCTCTTGAGAGAAGGGAAGTGGCTTGTCTAATGTAAGAGGACTGTTAAGAGTTGAGTGCATTCAGATGTGTGATTGTGGTCTTGGTCATTATGTGTAGTGACATCTTTCATGAAATCTTTCTTTCTCTTTCAGTTTTAAGATAATTCTGAGACAGGTGACTCACCAAATTAAAGAGCAGTGTGACTTGGCATTCCTGAAAATGAACCTTATGTAATGAATAGCCCTGAAGCAAACAGTGCAATAATGTTGGACCACGTGGTTTCTTTCGATTCTGACCTCTGCAAATATCTCATTTGCTGTTTCACCCAGGACACGAGCTGCATCTCAGTCTCCTTTCTACTCTGCCTAGCTGTTTGTTGTCTTCCAGAATTTTTCTTGTTTGCTTCCTGTCCTTGGAGTTTTCTGTGAAGCAGATGTTTCCAGACTCTTGGTTTTCTGAAATGTTAGCTGCTCAGTGATGTGAACTCAGGCCATTAAACTGTGTGAGAAGCTGTGAGAATGCAAGACCCAAAGGTGTCAAGTGGGTGCCTTTCTCCAGGGGAAACAAACAGTCAGAGGAATTTCAAAGTAAATTTAATATTTGTGCTTATGCTGTGATCTGGTTGAAGCACAGTGTAGTTGTCAGGGTGTGTCTTGGGAGGTGAGTGGCAATAGAGATTTGAATTGGGAATACAGAGGGCAGGTGGCAGTCGAGTTGGTGGCAGGTCTGTATCCTGTGCCACTGTGAGCCATGGGGAGTGTTCAGGAAACTGCTCTGTAGCATGAGCACATAGTACAACCCTTTGTACCTGGTGCAGAGAGTTACTGGACTGAGTTCATATTGGTTCTATGTGCTGTGCTTCTTGGCAGTGGAAATAACCCATGGAAATGCCTGTCTTTCAAACAGGTATGAAGTTTGCAAGCCAAGTGAGGACAGCTCAGAGTATGTTACTCTCTCTATTTACTTTCGGGAGAAGACAACAAGACAATCCAGCAACACTGCAGGGACTGTGCTCTTTGGGCAACCACTGCTCATATCTGTGCCCAAACACAAGCTCACTGTGGATCACCTGTACAGTGTGGTTTTGAAGCAGATCAGGTAAGTCATGTCTGTGCCTTTGAATCCTGTGCCAAGTTCTAGAGGTCACTTATTCAATTACATTGTAATAGGATTACTGCATCCTTGTTAACAGGAAGAATTTTTGTGTGGGATGTATAAACCAGGATTTGTGTTGCATTGGTGTCTGGAGGCCCCAGGGACATTTCAAGGTCCTGTTTTTTTGGGCTCTCTAAAAGACACTTCTGGTGGTGGTCAGAAGGGGGGCTGTTTGCTCAGTGTTGCAAAATAGGTGAGGAGCAGAACTCAGGCCGTGTTTTCAAGGCTGACAGATGGGGCCACCATAACTTCCTTTTGCCTTTCAATCTACTGCCAGTAAAACTCAGAACGAGCAGCGAGAGCAGAGACTTACTGAATTGTCGTTTGACTCATTCTGAGGGCTCTCGGCCTCTAAATGCTGCTGTACAGGACAGGTTCTGCTTTGCTGAGGGGGATAGGGCAGCAAGAACTGATGACAGGGGGGTTGCTACTGTTCTGATGCTCAGCTTCAGTCTGGTTGTGTGACAAACATACCCCTCTTTTTAGCCGCTTTGTGAAACTCCCTTTGGCAGAAGAATACTCTACACCCTGCCCAGACAGAGGAACCTGCAACGGCTCCAATGGGGTGGTTGAAGGTAAAGTTCTTTCAAAATTGGTTGGAAACTTTTCAGCACTTTTAAGTTTTTTATTAGCGTTTAGTTTGTGCTGTGTGTATTCAGTTAAGCTTCAGCAGATTGTTTCTTCACCATGATTAAACCACACTATTGTGTAGGACTTCTGCATGGGATGGGGGGGAATTCTTGTAGAACATCTTCCTCTACAGGGAGATCAGATGTGTGTAAGAGGCATCTGGGGAACAAGGTGTGGTGTGCATTCATCCTTGATGTTAGGGAAGTCCTTGCTTACCTGTGAGGTGTTCAGGTGCCTCCCTCCAGAGGCAAATCCTTTCTTGATGTGTCCTTTGCTGATGAAAATTGGCCTGTTAGGTCACAAAAAGTAAGTTGTGGAGAAATAAAGTGGAAGTGGTATTTTCTGTTGGAGGACCTAGAATCATGAGGTCTCATCCCAAGGCTACATACTTACTAAGACACTTCTAATGCTGATGGCAAATGCATGTTTCCATTTCTTCTTTGAAATAATTCACTCCTGTAGCCCTGAGGGTAACAACTAGAAGTTAAATGGGGAAAAAAATCTGCCCATTTTTTCCCTAAGAATGGAAGTAATGTTCTTGGAGACTTACATATTCCCTTCTGTAAAGACACTCAGCTGCAACCTTGTTGATTCTCTCTTGAGGATATTTCTTAGGGTGTGCTGTCAGAAGGTGTCATTGTTAACCTACTGCCAGCTGAGCACTCTCCATCATATCTGATTCTAGGATATAAAATCCAGCACATTACCTGGAATGTGCTAAAGGGAAAAATACAACTTCAGATGGAGTGGGCAGCAAGCAGGGGTTTCTTTTTCTGTGAAGCCCTTTAATATTGTCCTTGTTGTAAATTTTGCCAGGTGACATTGAAGAGATGGAGCATCAGGATGGTGGAGAGGAAGGCAAGGAAAAGCTGACTGAAGCTGATCCCTGCCACTCCGAGGGTTGTATGCAGGTGGAGGCAGCAAGAGACCTGCAGCCTTGCAAGAAACAGCATTTCACTTTTAGCCTCGTGAATTCCTCTGGGACCTCTGAGATAAACTCCATTGTTGAAGGAAAAATCTTAAAACTGAGTGGTAATTATTTTCTTGCTGTCTTTTTTTTTCTTCCTTCTCCTTACACCTTTGCAATAAATGTTTCTTCTTTCTTGTAGCTTTTTCTGCAGTTGCTATTGACTGGGATTCTGATACACGGAGGCTACTTTATGACGAACAGGAGGCACAGGTATGCTCTTTTCATAAATAATCTATATGTAAACTTGCATGGTACTTAAAAGATGAGAGTAAATGGTGAAATTTAGGTGTAGTTCCCTCCATAAAAACTGAAGTCACTGGCATGAGATAGGTTTACTTAAAATCTATTAGTAGTAAAGTCTATGGATCTGTAGTTGCTGATCTGTTTCTAGTGTGTTCTGAAAAAAGCAGACCTTTTAATTTCAAAACTAAGTGGTCTAGTTCATGGTCCACTCACAAAACAAAACTCAAATCTGAAGCCAAATTCATAGAGCCTAACAGAAAGCTTAGTATTCCTTCTGTGAGAGCTCTGCTGGATCATCTTTTGTAACAAAAGAAGCTGGTTTTATTGTCTTGATAAAAGCCCTAAACCCACCAACTTTTAGTTTGTTTATATTTTTTTCTTATGGACAAGAAAGGAGTGGCTGGAAGCTTGAGGGGAGTGTGTGGCTGGGGAAGGGAGGGGGCAGAAACAGGCAGCATGGGGAAGGTGAGCCTGTAATTTTGTGATGTAAAGGATTACAGAGTACATGGAATTGAATAAAGCATCCATCTCTTTCACTAGGCATTTGAAAAACATGGCAGCATGCTACAACCACAGAAGAAGAAGGCTGTAGTAGCCCTCAGAGACTGCATAGAGCTCTTCACTACTATGGAAACACTTGGTGAACATGACCCATGGTAGGAGCCTGTGCCTGCATGTTTATCATAAAGTGCTATAACTATTTGAGTTCATGTTACTTGTCACGGGATTCTGATAATTTCCCAGGTCTGTCCTTTTATGTTCACCTGTGAGAAGTCTGTAAGATCTCTGTTAAGTGATTGACTCCGTAGGCTGCAGGCAAAGTGTCAGTGGATATGAAGCTTCCAAAGATCAGGTCATTTTCAATTCCCAGGCATACATCTGTCTTCTAGACAGTGTCAGACAGTGTGGTAATAAAGACTGAAAGTATGTGCCTACCTTAGCATTTAATCCTGTATTATTTCTAACTTGAACCACTCCTGACCTGCTCCCAACTCTACCAAAATTCCCTAGTCCAGAGGGACGAGATACAGCAGATCCCAGGTGACCAAAATGTGATTACCATGTGTGCAGAGGATCTTTGGAAGTTGTTTGATAGCTGTGTAAGAAAATAACTTAAAGTTTACTAGGAGATTGTTTATTACTAATTTCCAATTACATGGTGCAGATATGTTTGCAACTGTGACCTGTTTGAGCTGCATCGGGGGATAATAGAAAAGTAATGGGATCTTTAAACTTTTTTTTTAATTTATGAAAGGAAAATTAATTTTTGTACAATGTTCAGTTAATACACTTGTCATAGGGCATTTTGCCTATGAAGTGAAAGCAAGCTTTAGTTTGGAATTCTCTGAGGCAGTGTGTTCACCTGCATATTCCACAGCCAGTGTGCCTTCTGTAAGGCAGGGACTGTGCTGTGCTAGTGAGGAATCTTTAATGGAAGGCCAGAAGCTTTTCTTTGAATGTAGTTATTAACTTCCTTATTTGTTATTCCTTCCTCAGGTACTGCCCTAACTGTAAGAAACATCAACAGGCCACAAAGAAGTTTGACCTGTGGTCTTTGCCCAAGATTTTGGTGGTGCATTTAAAACGCTTCTCATACAGCAGATACTGGAGGGATAAACTTGACACTGTTGTGGAATTCCCTATCAGGTAGGATTCTTCCCTCAAGCCAGGAAGAATTTGAAGAATCTGGTCAAGAAGAATCTGCTTCTGATGTTTCTGTTGGTGGGTGGGCTTGTTATGAAAGCTGTAACGGGAACAGCTGTCTTCTGGGTTTGAGCAGCTCGACAGCAGGCATGAGTTGAGTTGGTTAGTTTTTAGTGGGGTTGTTTTTGTTAAGGTTAATCAGTTCTATACATCTCAAAGAGCATTAGTTTATGTGATTCTGCTGGACCACGAGAACTTCTGTAGTGATTTTAAAAATTTGTTGGGCAGAGCTGCACTTGTACTACTGAGTATTGCACAAGTACAAGATGAAAGCCTGCCTGGTCCCTCTGTTTCTGCTTGTCAGCACCTTGCTGTGGGATGAAGCATATTACTTACTTACTCCTATCTCACTTTTCATGCCTACACAGGGACACACTGAACTGTGTTTTATTCAGCACCTCCCTCTAAACCTTTTGGCAGTGCTTGATGTGTTTACCAGGACCTGCCCTGTGTGGGAGGGGTAACAAGTCTGGTCTTCACACTAATAATGCCTGGCCCTTGAGCAGTAGAGCAGCCCTGCTGCATTAGTGCTGCCTGCAGAGCTTCACTGGTGTCATGCAGCTCTTCCTAAAAAGTGCTGGTTACTGCTGTGCTGATGCTTTTGGGTTTCCTTCCAGGGGTTTAAACATGTCCGAGTTTGTCTGCGACCCAAGAGCAGGCTCGTATGTGTACGACCTCATTGCAGTTTCCAATCACTATGGAGCCATGGGAGTGGGCCACTGTGAGTAACTGCTGCTCTGTCCCTTGGGCACAAGGAAATGTGGGCAGAAGGGTCCTGGGAGGGCTCTGTGTGTTGGACATGTGCAGTAGCCCTCACTAAGGGTTTCTAGTCCCCAAAACGTACCTGTGTTCTATGTGCAGGTGAATACCATATTGGGAGGTAATATCCTTCTTATTAGGCTCTGTAAGGCAGATAACCAGTTTGTGTACTTTGCAGCTGCCTGAGGTCTGACTCTGATGCCTGTGGGATCCTGGTTAGTAGTCATTAGTGTGTATGATGGTGTTCCCCAGTTTATGAGTGAAGTCAAGACTTTTCAATGCTGAACTTGAAATTATGAAAATGACCTTTTTACTGGAGAGTGCTGGGGAGGGTCACAGCTGAAGGGGGATATGCTCTGAGACTGGGGATCACAGTCACAGAAGTCTTGGCTGGAAGAGACTTTGCAGGACTTTTAACTTACTTCTTGAGTGAGGACTCGTGCAAACACTAGATCAGATCCATCATCAGCAGAAAACTGCTCCTTCATGTGAAAATGCAGAGTCTTAAACAATGTGTTTGGGAAAGCTCTGGCTCAAGGCAGGTGAACAAAACACTATAATTCTTTTCCTCAGTTTCTTTGCCCTGTGTCTCAGCTGTCAAGCATAAGTCTGGTATGTGGGACATGGTTCTAGACTAGGACCAGCTAGCATGTTGCAGAAGATGTGTGTGTTGGTGAACTAGGCTTGGGGTGGGTAATGTCAAAGCTGAGCTCAGTTTCTCCCCGTGGCAGACACTGCCTACGCCAAGAACAAAGTGAATGACAAGTGGTACTACTTCGATGACAGCAGCGTATCAGTGGCTTCAGAAGACCAAATAGTGGTGAGTATTTGGCCCGAGGCCATTCTGAGTTTGTGCTGAAAGTGTGGTTCCCTGCTTTGGGTGTGACATTTCAAGCCAAGCCGTGCGGATGGTTTCAGATGGGTTTTCTTTTTGTTTGGTAGACAAAAGCTGCATATGTGCTGTTTTATCAGCGCCGAAACAATGAGGAACATAGTGCCCCATGTCCTCCCCAGGAAGAGTGTGACGGCATGGACACCAACTAAGCATCACCTCCAGCCACCATGGTAGCAGTTCCTCTTCTAAAGCAATGCCTGAGGCATCTGAAAATTTTCCTTCCTTCTGTAGGGGTCAAGCAGAAGATCGAGCGCTGTAAGATTCAGTGCTGGGGGTTGCAGAGTAGCACTGGAGAGCCAGGAATAGGTGCTGACACTTGGGTATTTAGAGGCCAAAAATAATATATATTGGAGCTTCAATAAAGTTCTTTTTAAAATCTGGCTGAGCTGTGTGGCTAGAGGCAGGGGTTGGGGCTGTGGTTCTTGGTTGTAGTTGGGGTCGGGAGAGGACAGTCTGAGCTGGAGGCCAGTCACAGCTGAGCCTCGCAGGGGCCCGGGGAGGAGTGTGGTGGGTACGATTCTGTGAATCGGCATTGGGGCTTCCTGCCAACTCTGGTGTTGCTTTTGGGCCCTGCCTGTGTCAGGGAGGCTCCTACACCCTTTCTGGAGCTCAATTCAGATCTTTACACCTGGCCTGTCTGCTGCAGTCTCTGCCATTGTACCTTGGTTCCCTGGCTAAGCAGCAAACATTTTTCTTGCTTCCATCCTTTTCACTGATGCATTTTATGCTCTTCAGGGCAGTTTTGACTCAGCCTTTTTCATGTGAACGCTGAATCCTGTAATGTAGGAACCTTGGCCAGAAGTGACTCATACCTGCCCGTGGTGTGGCACATATGCAGGCTGATCTGCACAGAGAGGCAGGATACAGCTGCTCTGGCTCTTGTTCTTCTGCAGAGAAAATACCATCCATAACACTGATGATTTCTTGTCTTCTCCATCCGTCTCCTACACCCCTCACTTCCGGGCTGCTCTGTAAAGCACTTTCCTGCCTCCGGCTTTTCTCCTATGGTTTGTGCCGTGACAGCATTTTTATCCTTTTTTGCTCGTTTATGTGGTTCCTTGGAGCTTTTTCTCCAGCCAAGCTCAGCACTGTGTCACCTGTAAGTGTGACAGCCCAATGCAATGGATTGTGTGAGTTTTCAGCCTTTTCTCTTGCAACTTTGGTTTTTTTTGGACTGCTTTTTCAGCCTTCCTCCTCCTGCCTTGAGCGCTGCCCTTTAGATCCCCACCTTTTCACCTTCTGTGGGGCTGCAGGTGTGACAGTCCTGTCCCAGCTCCTCTTTGCCTTTGCTGTTCAATGGTTCTGTTCTATCCTTTCGGCTCAAGTGGCAAATGCTCTTCCCTCTGTCCTCCTTTGCTGTCTGTGGTACTTGTAAGACTCAAGTCCAGCTTTCTTCTTGAATGTGGACTCCTGTGAGTCTCTCCTTGGTGGAGACCTGGTCTTCCATGTGAAAAATGGGAAAAAATCTAGAGCTTTAGCCTGTGTTTTTTTAGGAACAGATGTAGCTCAATGACAAACCAAACAGGAGGGTTTTTCTTTCTTGGAGAAGGGAGGGCTGCCTCTAGCCAGCATGCTACTGGTGTGATCCTCTGTGGAATTTTGCTTTTAAAACATTGAAATTTGAATTTTGAGATCACAATTGCTTAGTTGCTTCTGCTGTTCTGGTGGAGTTTTTTTGTTTTGTTTTGTTTTTTTGCAACTCTTAATATTGTATTTCTTTTTTTTTTTCCTCATTACTGATGGGAGCATCCAAAAAGCAATTTTTAAGCTGTAGCACTGCACTGAAATTACTCTAATCAGCATTTTTTTGTTCGTTTTATCCTAAAAGTTAAGTCATATGGGCATTCCAAAATAGAGAATAGAGGAAAGGGAGGGGAGTACAAGTCCTTTTTAAAAGAGAAATCAATCTGAAATAGCCTTTGTTCTCCTTCTCGCCTCCCTGCCTGTGCTGACACAGAAAAGCATCGTGGGGCTAAATCTGTGATGCTCAGAGGCTGAACAGACTCTGTTGTACTGCAGAACAAGTGGCCCAGCTCTTGCTTTCTCTGCCTCTGAGCTGCTGGGCTTCAGCTGATGTGTGTGTGCTGTAATACCAGACTGTTTTTTTAGACTAGCACTTTGTAAGTGGCTGGCTCTGTTGTACAAAGAGGAAAATTAAAGAGTGGTTTGCACTGAAACTGGATTTTGTTGTATTTTCAGCTTTCGTTATGTGGCCCAAGACTGCTGGTTGTGGGGGTACCTGGTGCTCCAGGACTGATTTGGGCTGGGGAAGGGTGAGTCCTTGGGAACCAGTGAGGATTTTGGAGAAGATCAGCTGTTGAGGGCACTGCTCTGTCCAGCTGAGAGTTGTGTTTGCTCCAGGGTTGCCTTTTCTTGCCTGCAGTGCTGGGTTGTTGGTATCTGGTGCTCAGCAAAGCCTGAACTTGCTTTTCTGAGGCACTGGGAAGCCTCAGCTATGGTTTCATCATCATTCCTCTTCCTCTGCAGATCCCTGGGGGTCCTGGTCTTCCTTCTGTCTGTTTTCTCTGTATACAGTATTGGGGCTGCTTGTGGCTGTACCACTGGGATAGTTTGGTGAGAACTGAAAACAGGCTCTGTCACAGTCCTGGCTCAGCCCCTGCTTTGAAGAGGATGTGCAGTTTCACTCTGAGAAAAGTGCTCAGAATAAAGAGGAGGAAAAAAAGAAAGCGACAGCCACAGAATATGGAAGAGCTTCTGCTGAAGCATTTGCCCAGGTTAGGACTGCTCTCCCTGGGAGTCTGAGGAGCTCCTGCAGATGAACAAGCCAGGAACAGTTGCTCCCTGTTCTCTACAGTGCAAGAAGATGGCCAGGCAGGCACTTAAGGCATCTCCTATCCCCACCTGCCCAGTAAAGAACAGAACAGGGATGGCAGGGAACAGCCAGGCACCCTTGCTCCCTGTCACCCTGCTGGGCATGGCAGGCTGGAGGGGCTATGTGGGCACTCTGAGGTGCTTATAAATGGACTTGGGAAGGATTAAATTAGTGGGGAAATTGTGTGTGTTTGCTACCTCTGCATAGCAGTGCCATCTCTGGCTCTCTGCTGCCCAAAGGCCTCTGAGGAGCTGCTCTGCCCAGGAACCAGAGCAGCAAGGAGGGGGCAGAACGTGCCAGGATGCCCAGCAGGTTGCCTGGGCCAGGAGCAGGCACAGGGGACTGTGCAGTTCCAGGGAGCCTTCCAGGCTTGGATACCAGAGGAAGGTAGATGAGCTGTCCTGTGCTTTGCTGTGGGCACATGGTGAGTATCCCCCTCATGCTTTTTTTCTTGTGAAAGCATCAAATCCTGATTATTTTAACAGGAAAAAAGAATGAGGGCAAGAACTGCTTTCAGAAGGTGAACCTAGATGCTACTTTTGAAGATGCAGTAGGTACTTTGTCACTAAGCCAAGTTTGAATTGCTTATGTGATGTCCTAATTGTTCAAAAGCAAAGGATAACTCGCTGTGCATTTATTTAAAAGGATAAAACAAGAAAAATAGGCACAACTTGTACTTTTTTACTCTCAGAAGCCTTAACTCCAGCAAGCTTGCTCTTTGTGAACTTGAAATTTTAGGTCTTTTCTCCAGCATACATTTCCTAGGAAGAGAAACAGAACTCCAGCTCGAAACCCACACGGAGCCTCCGGCTGAGATACAACACCCTCAGTCCTGGGGCTCAAATCAAAGTGAGGGCACTCTGCAGTTCTGAACATGATGGTTTTGTTTTATTCTCAGCCTTGCTAAAATACATTATATAGTTTTAAGTAACATTTCTTTTCAAATAACTTTCACGAGAAGAGACAAAAGCATGTTCTCAAATTCAGAAGATGGAGGTCTGAAGTTCTTCCTTAAACATGCCTTCAAAGTGGAGGTCTTTTGCCATGAGCTCTTCTTCTACATCTTCTAAGGCCCACTGATGATCTGTCAGTTCTAAGGCTTCCCATTCCGTCTGCATTGGCAGTGAACAGAGGTAGAGAAGGGAAAGCAACACAGTATTAGACAAGAACTACACAAACTACACTTAAAAAACTGCAGCAAACCCCAAGTTCTATTAAAAACCTGGCAATCCTGTCAACTTGTTGAAATCAGTGTTTTATGCTTAATTGGATACTAGTTGATCAATACAAAGTGCATCACAGAAATTAGAAAAACTACATTATCTACTTCTTGCAAACCCTCTAACGTGGAACAGTCCAGTGCAGCTGTTTCTAGAAACACAGCCAGTTCTGTTCTAGGGGGTCGAGTCCTTTGTACTTAGTTAATTCTTTAGTCTAGAGATGTTCAATAACAACAGTTGGAGGACAAATATTTTGCAACCGGTCACAGACTTGTGCACACTCCCTGCAAAATCATGTCATGTGATGCCCAGCAAGAGATTTGTATTTCTTGGCCAGAACACTTCTGCAATATGGGTTTTTCCCTTGTTCTGCTGGAGCATATTGTGGGTTCAGGTCCCTGCAGGGCTGAACAGCAGAAGAGCTGGGGGTAGGCAGTACAGGATGGAAGCAGAGGGATGTGAGCCAGGGGAATTCATGGTACTGGCTGGAATTGCACTTCAGTGCTGACAGTCAGTGACAGAACAGCCACTGCTTCAGCACAGCTGCAAAATGCAGCCACTCCCTTCCCTGGCTGAGCCTCTGGGTGGGTGGTGTGGGATTTTTTTAACCAGGAAAGACTGAAGACAAGAAACTGGGAGCAGACCATCCCAACCTCCCAGGCAGCAAGCTGTGTGTGGCTAAACCTCTACTACAGTACATAAAACAGGAAACCAGGACTGTCCCTTCATGCACAAACTCGGGCTGTGAAAGGCAGAGGGAGTCTAACAAGCAATGCCTATGGAGAGTGCTTAGGAGAACTCCAACACACAGTCACATCCTGACAGATTTTCTGCTGAGCTGACTTGCTTACTTATTTTCTTACACAAGTTCCATCAGGTGCCTGCTGGACTTCTGCTCAGTGGCACTAATAACTTTTGAGGAACCAGCTTCTGCTTTGGAGCTATACTTCAAGGTAAAAAAAAACCCCTTCCTTTGCAAAAAACAGAAGATGGCCCATGAATTCAGCTTTTGTACCAGGAATGACTGACTTATCAGGTTTACTTCAGGGTATTCGGGCTCTGCCAGACCTAGAGCAACTCCCACAGCCTTCATCAGCTGTCAGCTCTATTTTTAGGAACAGGAATTCAGAGCAATTCCCTTACTTGACACAGGGAGAGGCTGAGTTACACACAGCCTGTGAGCCTGCAAGCTCACAGCAAACAGGAATGCAGGTGGGAATACTGTACCTTAAATGCTTTGTTGGTATCTGCTGGCATGGCCATTGCTGCCCCTGTCATTTGTTCCTGCATCACCCTGGACTGATCTGCAGCTGCAGATGAGAAATGAGATTTCTGTGTCATTTAAACAGCATTTCCTAGAGCACAGTGCCAGCAGGCTGGTTTCTGACTATAGATGAGAATGTTGCAGAAACACCCAGAATGCGATACTATCGTGCCAGAAAGAGTTCTCACAAGACATCTTGTTCCCACCCCCTACATCTGAGCCAGATTTACATAAAACATGCAGAACAATTGAGGAAAATACGGTCTTCTGTATTCCCAATACATATTTGTCCTGCCCCACATCTAATATTAAGAAATCTTTGCAGTTTTCCTTAAAAACTAATAATTGCTAGAAATAAAAGCAAGCCTGAGAGCAGAACTTTTGCACACTGTTTTGGTGGGAAGGAAAGTGTGGGCTAGACCAAGTTTATGAGCCAATGGCTGGTGCAGGAGATTCGGGTACTTGCTGCAGGTGATATCAAACCTGGCTTGGGAGAGTAACCTCACAGAAGTGAAAGGCTTTCAAAGGCTTTTTGGTTGAAAACTTAGAAATCCTTCCCCAGCCTCCCTCAGAAGAGATCCTGTGGAAGGAGAATCCAGTTCTTTCCCAGAAAGGACAGTGCCTTACCATTATCTTGGCCCAGGATAAGAGTATAAATGCTTCTGAGTCCAAACACATTCAAGAAGTACCAGGAAGCAGAGCTCACCCTGACAAATCAGAACAAGCAGGGTTGATGTCAGTTCAAAGCTGGCTCCTGACCTCATTCCAGCAGCTCATACAGACCATTCAAGGGTTATTATTAACACATTCAACATTTTCCAAGTGGGAATTCCACCTTGCTCGCTGAGGACAGGCTTACCAGGACGCATCCAAAGTGAGCAGTTCAATTCCCTGCTGCAACATTGGCTTAAAACGCAGTGTCAGAGGAAATGGGACCTTTGCTGCAGGATGAAGAAAAGAAGCCCAGTTTCACAAAGTGACACTGCAAAGCACATGGTATCTTTTATTACATCTTATCTGGTCTGAATGCAAAGTGTACAATAACAAGTTAACTTGTGAGCTGCAGTTCTGTATTCATTTCAATATGAAGTGTTTTTTGAAACTTAGAAACTTTTGAAACTTAGATGACCAAACCCTCACAGGTATTGCTTCATGACTGTGAAGGAGAATGTCTTTTGTTAAAGAAACAGTTATCACATAAACAGTATTGAATAAAACCCAGAACTGTGAATTTAAGGAAGTATTTTTGATGTGTGCACCCTGCATTACACAGTAACCAACTCCCTGGACAGGTTAAGAGAAAAATCCACTGTATCAGCCTGAATTTTAGGTAGTTTTAATAAAATTAAATACTGGGTTTGCAACTACAGTTGTTCTAAGTACCTGAGCTATCTTCTTCATGACCATGGCCAATACTCTGAGAGCAGTTTCCCCTCCTTTGCAATGGGACAAGCAAGTCCATGGAGTGAAGAGCAGCAGTGCCACAAGCCAAATTCATGCTGCTTCCAACTGACTGCTTTCAGGTAGAGCAAATCTCTGATGCAGCCCAGACCCTCAAGGTCAGAAACACAGCCAAACCCATGTTATTCCAGACACTTACTTGTGACAAATCCTGAAAATGTCATGTTGATCCAACCCCCGATGAGGATCATAGGCAGAACATTGGTTACATTCCCTTTCATCATATCTGTCAGCATGGTAGGATCTGCAAATCACAGACTCAATGTGAAGTAGCAGTGTATCACAATAAAGGGAAACATGACATTAATTGTCAGCTACTTTAATTAAGAAACTGCATGAGAGAGAAAACAGTCCTATCCCAATAACTTTATTTTTCACTGTTGAAAATTATTTGTAAAATGAGATGAGCAGCTAGTGTGGTAGTGGCTGCTGCCAAAGGGGTGTTGTGTTCTGTGCTGTGTCTGATCCCATCCCTTGCCCCAGACTGCAGAACTTGCTTGGCCCCTCTGTGAGATGATTTGGGTAGAAAAAGGACAATTAACTACCCAGCTGTTTTGCTGCTATGGACACATAAATCAGTTTAGAGAAGATCCTGCAGCAGCTGGTGCAAAACACTGACAAATGGACACAAGTGAGAGCAGGAATTCCCACTTCTGGCAACATGGAGGTGGTTGTGCTCTCGTGAGACACTGCAAGCAGCTGGAGGCTGGAGTTAAGCAAAATGAAGTGACCTAATGTGTTGCTACCCAAGAGAGGGATCTTGCTCCCCCTCTCCAGTACAGAGCTGAACAGTCCCATCCCCTCCCTCACACTCCCTGAGCTCCCTGCAAAGCTAGTTTACCTTTTTCCCTTGACACAAAGTGACAGGCTTTTCTGCCTGGCTGCAGTTATGGTACCTTAACATACCTGTCATTGGTGAAGGAGGCACTACCTTTCTTTTCGTTTTCTTAAAAAATCCATCCTCTGGGTTATTAAAAAAATATTTCCGGGACAGGAAAGACTGAAAACAGAAAGAGCCAATGCCAACACCATGAGAAATGAAAGGACAGAAGCGTTATTTCTTGCTCAGACATGCAGACATCTTATGAGCTCTTTCATAGCACATCCTTCTTTCCTGGAGAGGTACTTCATAGCCCGTGTGCTCTAAAGCTCCTCACTTTGCCCTGCATCCAGAGTATCAGCTCTCTGAAATTCTTATAATAATCCTAAGAAGTCTCTGGAGAAGAGTCCATGTTAATTAAAGAGCTTTTAGCACTTTGTATAAATTCTTTGTGCTGGTTCAGCCCCAGTACCAGTACGTGGGATACGTTCACCCCCCCAGCTGACCTCTGGATTTCACAAAATTACATATTTGTCAGCAACAGAGCCAACATGAGCGACAGATTTTTAGTTCAGCAAACATTGCAGCTGACATTGTACGACCACCTCGTTATCCCAAGCTTGTATTTAGTCCCTGCGCTTGCTGGCAGGTATTAAACACGATAGTTCAGGGTCAGAGACCTCATTTCAGCATGCAGCTAAAACACCGAGCAGCGTCAACAGACATTAATATCAGGGAGAAGGATTCCCGGGACACGGCCCCGGGACAGGGGACACCCGGCAGTGTCCGACCCCGGGCCGCTGTGGGAGCTCCCGGTGCCCGAGGCTGCTCCGCCCGGGGCACTGCCCCGGCACACCCCGCGCTCTGTGCTCCCTCCACAGCCATCCTCTTTGTAAAACCTCACCCACGCAGCTCCGTACCTGCTTTGGAATGTATTTTCCGTTTTCCCGAAGGACTCTGCTCCGGATCAGGACTTGGCTGGAAGAGAGACAGGCGGCGTTAGCGGGGGCAGGGCCGGGGGGCCCGGGGGTCGGGCGGGAGTGAGGGCGGCCCTGACCTGTCGGACACCTGCTCCTGCGTGAGGCGCTTGTCGCTCTGCAGCAGGATGGACACGTAGTGCCGGATCATGCCCACGAAGAAGGTGATGAAGACGATGGGCAGCACCACCCACAGCCGGATGTTGGAGTCCAGCAGCAGCTCGGGCTCGCTCATCGCGGCGGTGCCGCCTCGGGCCCGGCTCCGGCCCCGGCCCCGCCGCAGGCCCCGCTGCCGCTTCCCTTTCCGGGCCCGGCCCTTCCGCCGCCGCCGGAACGGGAAAGGAGAGGGCGGAGCGGGCGGGAAACTCGAGCGGGAGCGGCGGGAACGGCGTGAGGGGAGAGCGGAGGGACCCGCCCGCCCTGAGGTGAGGGGAGGTGAGGGGAGGTGAGGGGAGGTGAGGGGAGGCGCGGCGGGGTGGACTCGGCTCAGGTGAGCTGAGCTGAGGTGAAATGGCTGCCGCGGGCACTGCCGAGCCTTTGGGAGCAGGTGCGATGGAGAGAGGCTTCCCTTCTGTGGGCTGACAGGGTGCGCTTCGCGTCCAGAGCCAAGTCACAGAATTGTCACGGTTGGAAGGGACGTCTGGGTATCACCCAGTCCAACCCCCCTGCCCAGGCAGGCTCACCTGGAGCAGGTGGCGCAGGAGCGCGTCCAGGTGGGTGTGGAGTCTCCCTCTCTGGAGACATTCCACACCCTCCCTGGGCAGCCTGTTCCCGTACTTTGCCACCCTGAATGGAAAGAAGTCCTTCCTCAGCTGGAGGTGAAACTTCTGTTTTAGTTTATGGCCATTGCTCCTCGTGCTGTCCCTGGGCACCACCCAAAAAAGTCTGGCACCATCGCCTGGGCACCTGCCTTTGAGGTATTTATATTATTAGAACAGCCACAAAATGCTTACTGCATTTTTGGTCTTGAATTTTTACAGTTCCACACTGATATTTTATGTAACCCATTTTACTAGTGTCCGCCAAACAATTGAAAGTTAGTGTGATAAACTGGGACTCCAGTGTTCCTAGAATTAATTGAAATCCAATGTTAATCCTCTTTCCTGCATCTTTTTTTAACAACCTTTGACTTTTAAAGGTAAGTCAAGATTTATTTTTTCTTTTTAATCACTGACACCCCCTAGAAGAGGGCAGGTTGGATGGAGGTTTGTGCTGACAGAACTCATTTGTCGTGGTAGTGGGTTGGGAACATGAACAGGGGCAGTTAACGAGGTTGGGCTCATAAGCACTCACCTGTGAATCCTTTATTGCTTTCTCCAGGCACGGGGAGAGGATCATGAGTTTAGGTCAGTGTGTATGATCTGAGACCTCATAGCTGCTCACTTTAACTTGCCATTTAATTTGCTTGGTGTATGAATGGAAAGCCAAGCTCTGTTTTCTGAGAAACTGAATTTTAGAAAAAAGTGATGTATTAAGCAGTTTAAATATGACAAGCTCTGAAATTTCAGACTGTACAGCAGAAGAATGTGTGTGATACTGGTTACCCAGGCAGTCTGTCTTTCTTTGAACAGTTTCAGTCTCTGGAACATTCCCTTGCACTATTCACTAATACATCCCTGATTTGCTTAAAAAAACATGAACTTAAAACTCGTATCTTTTCTGCCTTTTTACAGGCAACAGCAAAGGTTTTGTTACCATGGTTTCAAAAAGAAAATTGTCAAAAGGTGAAGCTTCTGAAGAGAGCTGCAAGACAGACTTGGCAAGTAGGTGCTCGGGTATAATCTTACAGGGGTGGAAACCCCTTGGTAGAGGCAGTGACTCCCGAGCAGGGAGAAGGCCAAAATGGCAATTTTGATATTGCTGATTGTTAAAGACACTGTTGATTTTTTTAATATATGTCTTGTTTTCACAGAAACAAAGAAATCGCGGATTTATGATAAGGAAAATGTCTCTGCCCACTTTGGAGTGGAGGGTGAAGGAGTCTTTGAAGAGCTCCTTAGAACATCTGGAATTGTGCTGAAAGCTGGGGAGGGACAGAATGAAATAGGTAGGAGTTTAACACTTGCTCTTTCTGCTTGTAGCTGAAAACCTGCAAAGATGTCTGGTATAAAGAAAAGATGTGTTTTACTTGCAGAGTAAAAATGCTTAAGCCAGCTCGTTCCAAAATTCAAGCAAACCTTCATCTGGCCTCTTATTTGTTATGTACCTCTTATTCCTGCTGAATTCAGTGCATCACCTAACCCCCTTATACCAGTTTTTTTGGTGTATACACGCTAAGTCTAAGGACTTCTGAAAGATTATTGGAGTATGGAAGAAGATTAGACTGCATCTGTGATTACAGTGTTGAATTACAGAGGCGGGAACTCTAAGATGGGAAAACAAACATGTCATTGTTGCCTTTCAGCTCAGACGAGGCTTTCAGGAATTCTTGTGCTAAGCCTTTTCAATGCTGTCAGCTACTCTCAGCCCTGACTGGAGAAAGCACAAATGGTGATTCCACTCAGGCTTTTGCTAACTGGACTTCTCAGTAGAGCAAATGCAGAAGTCTTGGTGGATGGGCTCGAGAACTTGTATTTGGTGTAGCTGTTGATGTGATGTTCTGTGGATAAAATGTATCAGGTTCTTTATTTTCTTTTTAAACTTTCTCCATAGCTGTCGATCAAATGGCTTTCCAGAAGAAGCTCTGCCTGGCCCTGGAGAAGCACCCTACTTACCCAGCTGTAAGTAACTTTGGCAGGAACCCCCTTTAAAACTGTTTGCTGAATAGCAAAAAATGCAAATGCAGCTGCCTGTCCAGACAAAAGTGTGCAACACAGTAGCTTATCTTGGATTTCTGTGGTCCAGATTTTCCAGTTCTCTCAATGTCACTGTTCCAGCTTTTTGGTCCTGTTGTCCTTCTGATGCTTCTGTTTCTTCTCAGCTGCTATATCTGAATAGTCAGAAAAAGATGACCAGCCTGTGCCTCTGTTATTACAGCCTTGGTGTGTGTGCTGGTCATAGTTTACCAGCTGAACACACAGCCATTCATTCACTCCCTCCTCCCACAGTGGGATGGGGGAGAGAATTGAGGGGGGGGAATTTGGAAGTTGAGATAAAGGCAGTTTAATAGAACAGAAATGGAATAGAGAATAGTAATGATGACAGTGATAATGATAAAAAATTAGAATATACAAAACAATTAATGCCCAGTGCAGTTGCTCACTGCCTGCTGACCAATGCCCAGTCAGTTCCCAAGCAGTGGCCCCATCCAGCTTTCCCATAGTTCATATACTGAGCATGGTGCCACATGGCCTGGAATATCCCTTGAGCCATTTGGGATCAGCTGTCCTGGCTGTGACCCCTCCCAGCTTCTTGTGCCCCCAAACCTCCTCACTGCTGGGGTGAGGAGCTGAAAAGTCCCTGACTCTGTGCAGGGCCTGCTCAGCAACAACTAAAACATCAGTGGCTTATCAACACTGTTCTCATCCTAAATCCAAAACACAGCACTGTGCCAGCCACTAGGAAGAAAATTAACTCTATCCCAGCTGAAACCAGGACAATACTCCAAGATTGCCTTCGCACGATTCCAAGGAAAAGTTCTGCATTTCCACCACTATGCCCTATCAGAATAATTCACTGGCAGTATTAGTCAATAGATAAAGACTCTTATGGGAGGAAAATCACTTGCTTAACTTTGTGGTGGAGGCTGTGTTTGGTTTTGTGTTGGGTGGGAGCCGGCAGCATTAAAACTGCCACGTTGTGATGCTCCTCTCCAGTCAGCAAGCCCAGTGTGAAAGTCTGGGGGCCAATGATTGAACTGCGAATGTTTTTTGGGTGCAGGTCTTGTCATATGAAATGTCACTGTCTCAGCTGAATAGGAAGAAAGGCAAAGCCTGTTTAAATCAAGGTAAAATGTGAGACACATGTTTTGGAGTTATTTTGCAGAACAATCAGTGTTTCCTTTTGGAAATGGTCTAGACTAGAGTTCATTTATTATCCATCATTCCTTCCTCACAGTTTCTGTCTGTCTGCAGTTCCTTGGCTTACCTCTTCCCTGTGTTCAGTATCTTCTTGCAAAATGCTTCCTAAAGGACAGCAGCTGAGTGGGGCATCTCTTCAGGCTGGATAACTTCCCTCTGCTTTGCAGGTTGTGAAGCAGTTTATCAGTGGCTTGGAATCTCACATCAAGGACAGGAACCAGTTCAAGAACTGTCTTTTGCCGTGCGCTCCCATACGGACTGAGGGGTCGAGGTAGAGAAAATGTATTTTGCCTTCCCCTTTAGTCAGAGCTTAAATGTTAAATGTCCTGTTAAATGCTCCAGTCAAATGTCCTGTAACACTGAGCAGAGTGGAGGGAAGGGCCATAGCTCCAGCTCATACACTGCAAGGAGTGGCTGGTGTAGTGCACTGCTGTTCAATAGCAGTGAGCTCCAAGTGGCAAGTCACAGAGTTTACTCTCTGCCCATGGCACGTATTGGCCTCCATGGCATTTTATGGCAAGAACCACATCCTGGAGGGGAAAAAAAAATTTGGCAGAGCTGGTGAAGATCATTTCCTTTTTGAGATTTTTTTTCCAGGAGATAGAACTTAACCACAGACTTTTGCATTTCCAACTCACACTAGTCTTGTAGAGAGTGAGCTGGTTCAGAGCTGAAGTGCAGTTTTAAAACTGTGGTTACCACATGTTACTGTAAGTCGTCATATGTGGTTTTTCAAAAAAAACAGTCATGGAAAGAGTTACAGCCTGTTCTGACATGTTTTTGTTACAACTGTGGTGGAATCTTTCATCTTGCAGGAATCTGGTGCACTCGTATTGTGAAAGCCTCATTAAACTGCTGCTTGGAATTAAGATCTTACAGGTAGGGGCACCTTAGTTTGCTCTTTACAATGGTGTTGATTGTAGGGATCCTTTTGCTTATGTAAATAAAGGATTAATAGAACTGTTTGTGAGGCAGGTGAGGCTGTGTCTGGAATAGTGCCCAGTTTGTAGTTTCTTTAGGGACACAAAGATGCTCAGGTTCTGAGGCACATGGCATACGAGCAGAGACAAGGGGAACTGGGTTTCTTCAGTCTTAAGAGAAGATTAAGGGAAATTTTGTGGTCTTCAAATATCTGGTTGCATGGTGTAGGGAACACAGACAGGTTCTTCTCAAAGGTGAACAGGGGCAGAATGAGAGATGATGGCTCAGGTCAACCATGGGAAATTCTGATAGGATGTGACCATTTCCACTGTGGACAATGTTGGGGTTTTTTTAAGTGGTAGAACACGTAGGCTAGAGAGGTGACTGAAACTCCATTATTGGAGGAATTTGAATCTTAAAAGTGTTTAAAAATGGGTAAGACACCGAGCAACCTGCTGGCAAGAACAAATTGTTAAGCTGTATACAGATTGCATAGAGATGTGTATGGAGTTGAAGATGACAGATGTCTCACCAAGGCATGGGAAACCTGAGTGCAGCTGTGGATTTCAATCCTCTTATAATTAAAATGTTTTAAAAGTTCTTATCTTAAATACAGTTTTAGAATTGCATTTGGTCCAGGATTAAAGGGGCAAAGAATTAGAGCTGCAAAGGGAATGACAAAAGCATGTGGGCACTGTTTACAAACTTATCTAAAGTTGATGTTTTAGTTTCCTGTGTGGTGAAAAACAACTCAGCTGGGTCTGAGAAAGAGAGGTTTAAGAGAGGTTGGCCCAGAGGCATTGTACATCCTGCCTGTATGCTCTGATTCTGTTGGATTAAGTGGATAGTTTATACCACTCTTGGCATTGGTGGTTTTCACTTTTCAGGCTGTTTGCCTCCTTTCTGGCATTAGGCAAGAGATTTCTTTATACAGGAAATACTTTTATTGGTCTTTTGGAGTATTTTATTCTCTGTTTCATCTTTTGTGAAAGTTCAGTTTGGTGGCAATGCCACAACACAACCAGTAAATCACCCTAACACTGTCTTTTCCCCTTTCTTTTAGCCTGCTGTCATAACACTGTTGTTGGAGAAGATCCCTGAATTCTTTTTTGACGTGTGAGTATAAACTGGCCTCTCTCTGCCTTGAAATTAAATTTCTTTTGGACAATCACCAGCTGTTTGACTTTAACTGTTACTTCAAATTTACCTGAATGACTGTTTGCACTTATGTGGTTTTTTTCTTCATACATGTGTAAAATTATATGTGAGGCACCATGGCTCCAAATTTGTGGGTGCATAAAGCAGAAGACAAATTTCCAGAAGCACCACAGGCACACCCCGTGATTGATTGTGGTTTTTGTGGCTACTGACATAAGCTTGGGAATTATTTCAGCAGAGAGACTATGGAGTGTCTTGTTATTCAAAGAAAAGATGAAAGTGGCTGGCAGAGTTTTAGGAGGCTGTGAGGTGCAAACAGACCTCCTTTTAAAAATGCAGATTGTGCTCAAACAAAGGAAATGGAAGACACATCTGTTTGATTTTTGAACATAGGGCATCATAGCAGAGTGAGAGATCTTGAGGCACAACACAGGCAAGACTTGAACACTGAAGCTGTTCTCCCATTGTCCTGGATGCTCACTATGGAGTTAGTGGAGCAGGTCAAGGGGCAGAAAAAAGCTGAGACTGTTCCTGACACAGTATTTGCTCCAGTGTTGAGTATCAAGCAGGATAAACTGCACAGAGGTTGAGTCCAAGAAATTGTCTCATAATGAAATCTTGTTTGAGGAAGGTTTAACACAGACAGTCACAGGGACTGAACTGTTTTCACCTAAGAACTCTAAAGGATCTTAGATAAGCTGTTATTAATTGCACTGTGAACCCTTTGGGAATTATTAAAAATAGGTGTTGTTACACCTGTCTCCTGTCAAACTGTAAGAAGAGTGAAGTTTTTTCTAGGTATTAATGACCACATAAAAATGGGGTTAGTTGCTCTTGCTGACCAGCAGCAAAGCTTTTGAGTGTGCAAGTCTGACTAACCTGTGCCATTTTCTGCTGGTTTAGCGTGGGCACCTTCGGAACAAATTTCCCCCGGCTCATTGTCAACCAGTTTAAATGGCTTGACAGGCTTCTTGACAGCCAGGTGGGTACCAATGCTGTAATCACATGTATGCTTTTTCCAAACAGCTTGTGGAATGCCTGTCACGTGGGATTAGATCAGTTATTATGCTGTGAAAGCTGATACTGTTTTTATATTCACATGCTGAAGCAGAGATTTATTTTTTTTCTGTTTTTTTTATGATTGCCTTCAGTGACTTCTGAACATCCTCTTTTACTATTTCTCTTCTTTCCTTGCTTTAAGTCTTTTGCATCAATTTCTATCTGTATATATATTCACACAGGTGATCCTGTTTTAAAGCTGTTGCTGGCAGGAAGTTACAGTCTCCTCTTGTTTAATTTTAACAAGATACTGGATACTCGCAAACATTTGGGGGTGGTTCTTTTCCTTCTTTCCCTAAGTCAGTCAGGTTTACTTTGGACTAGAGGGCTGTTACTGGAGAGTCCCAGAATTAAGTGAATCAGGAAATTGTACTAAACACTGAGAAGCTTGCTGTTGTGTTTCCCAGTTTCCTTTGCTCCCCAACATCATTATATCCTACCTGTAAAATACCATTGTTCCACAAAAGTCTATGCTGTGCTTCATGACTTCAGTGGGATGATGAGTTAAGGGACAGTTGGCAAAAATCCAGACAGGTGTTGGACTGAGTGACCTTATGTGCAGAATGTTGTTGTAGTGCTGATGAACTGCTTGCTCATGTTGAGATTGGTGCTTTTCACCTGCTCTTGTCTGCAGGATCTCATCAAGAAGTTAATGCAGATGATCAGTGTCTCTCCAGTACCAATCCAGCATGATATCATCACCAGTTTACCTGAGATCCTGGAGGATTCCCAGCAAAGTGAGGTTGCCAGAGAGCTCAGGTACAGATGATTTGGTTGGGTTGGTTTGTTTTTTCCCCTTGCACTCAGCAGAAAAGCACAAGGTTCATTAATGCAGGTTGCTCTGGGACTGACTGAAGTATTGGGACAGCAGTCTGTTCCTGTTAACATGTATGTTAACATTTGGGGACACCTAGCACTGGCTTGGGACATTTCATTTGTGCAGTTATGCTTTAAAGAGACCACAGACAATGCAGCAAAAGACATTGTATTTAGACAATGCTCCAAAACTGCTTTTATCTAAACAGTTGTTAAACTCTTGGCTACCTGGACCTAGAATCCAGTTAAGTACTCACTACTTTTGCTGGATCAGTCTGTGATCAGTCACTTGGATATTACGATTAACAGCTTCTGATTTGTCTTGAATTCTGCTGTAGTAAGGACTAACACTGTTTTTATTAATTAAAAAAAAAAACCCAACCCACTTTTTTAATTAAAAAAACACCCAAACACAGAACATGTGTGCATGAAGCAGAACTTTCTGACTATTTTATGTACTTTTCTCAAGCATATTTAATAACCCAAAGAACTGGAGAACCTAATACCAAGTTATCCTTCCAGGGACCACTGCCTTAGGCTAGCCCTTACATCTGTCTTTTTTAATAGTGTATTTGTTTTACACAATAATTTTAGTAGTCTTAGTGTTTCTAATTCTTATTATTACACAGATAAAGTAGAACTTCTTTCTAGAAAAAGTTTAAAAGAAACTGAGATGCCAGCCAAAAATGATTAGATGAATTTTGGGAAATCCTTGTGGTGATTAAACACAGGTGCATTCCCTGCATGAGGAGTAATAATTTAGGGAACAAGTTTTCCATAATGCCAGGGACACATGCTGTTGGCAGTTTCAGAGCTTTTTTTTCAGTGACCACAAAAACTACTGGAACTGTACAATACACAAAAGATCCCCTCTTGACTTTGTTAAGAGGACCATTTGTTTTCTTTTCCATGTTATCAGTGGCTTACTGAAGCAGGGCAGACGGCTGACAGTTCCAATCCTGGATGCCCTTTCTCGTCTGGATCTTGATGCAGGACTTCTGGCTGAGGTAAGAGCTTTTCCTGAGCAGTTCAGCAGACCCCAGCCCCTGCTTAGAAACATGAGAGCTGCAGCTGTTTGGTCATTCAGAGTACTTTGCTAAATCTGCCTCCTGTGGGCCTTCAAAAGTCCCAAGCTCCTGAGGTTGGAAAGAGGTCAGAAGGTAACATGTATGAGTGCTTCAGTGAAGAGCAGAGAGAAGTTTTCTGGCTGTTACAATGTGCATTCAGAAATTTCAAACACAGCTGTTTTAGCAAATGCAAAAGCACTTGTCCTGCTGCAGCAAATTTTTACTGCCTGTCTCAAACCTGCTTATTGTCAATAATTCATTGCTTTGAAGTGCAGTGACCAGACTAGACTGTTATGTTCTAAGTAAAGGCAGACTGGTGATTAAATAATTAAGTAAGTTTTCTCTGCAGAATGCTGATAAAGGAGAAGAGATGATGATGTGCCTTGTGCCTTTTGGACATGCTGCATTGCTGCACTTCTTGGAGTTGGGCTTCTTATGAATAAAAATAAAATTGGTTCATTTGAGTGCATTAAATAGTGTTTTACATAGTCCCAAAAGGCTGATGCTACATAACAGGCTGCTCGTCTCCATGCTTTTCCTTTTTGAAAGGCAGTTAACAAATGATGGAGCCAAGCTCTTCTCAGGAGTGCCAAGTGAAGTGATAAGGGACAACAGCCACAAGTGACAGCCTGGGAGGTTCAGGTTGGACATCTGGAAAAATGAGTCAGGGTCTGCAGCACTGACAGAAATTATCAGAGAGGTGGCAGGGCTTGGGGAGGCTCCTCCATCCTTGGATATCTTCAACAGTCAGGAAAACCAGGGCAAGTCTGATCTGGTACCGACAATATTCCCACTCTGAGCAGAGGGCTGGACTCTAACTCTCCAAAGATTCCTTCCCAGTAACATGACTATAACTATGTGTCTGAGAACCGTGGTTTTCCAGCTGATGGAGCGTTGCTCTCTCCTCAGGTGCGACAGTCTGCCATGACCATTGTGCCTTCTGTAAAACTGGAAGATTTGCCTGTAGTGGTAAAATTCATCCTCCAAAATGTCAAGGCAGCAGATGCAGTGGAGGTACAGTATTTTTCTCATACTAAGGGGCCAGTCCGTGTTTTAACAGAGAGAATTTGCTTCATACACGGAGCTGTATGTTTTAATGTCTTAAATAATTTTAGAATTATTCTGGGAAATTGTGTTTTCTTTTCCTCAGCTTTTCCTGTTCCTTCCTTATATGTCACAGTGATTCGTGCATGGATTTGTATTGTACAGGTGATTTCTGATCTTCGTAAGAACTTGGATCTGTCATCATGTGTTCTGCCCCTCCAGATCCTCAGTTCCCAGAAAAAGATTAAAAGCCAAGTCCAGACCAGGTACTTGAATAGGTTTACATGATTCTCCAAGGGTAAGATGGGACAAGAGGATTTCAACTCTCCCTTATCTGGTCTCTCTGGCACAATTGGCTACATACATGAGCCTAATTTATCTTGTGTATATAGATAAGAGTGTCACCTTTATTCCTTCCTGCTTGGTACTATTATAACATTTGTCAGTCCTTGCCCAGCCAGCTTCCCCTGCCATGGATGTAGTTCTCTTTGAGCTACCTGCATCCACGTCTGCAGGGGGATAAGAAACTTCATTTATAATAATGTTGCTGCCAGTTAATCTCTTTTAAGTTCCCTCCAGTATATTTTCAGTTGATTCTGTGACCTCTGCTTCCACCCTCTTCTGAAACTCTCTGTTGTTGCCAGAGCATTCCCTCTAGAGAATGGCTGCTTGAAGTAACTGCTGTGACTGCTGTGCTGCCTTGTTCCTTGTACTACAATATTTGCAGAGACTGAGTCTCCTTTCTGATCATTTGCAGTTCTTCCACGAGCCAAGTAACCACCAGCCAGAATTGTGTGAAGCTACTTTTTGATGTGATCAAGTTAGCTGTGAGATTTCAGAAAGATGTCTCTGAAGCATGGATTAAGGTAAAATACATGCTTCAGTCCTTGCTTCCTTATTTATTTGGACTGCTAGGTTGAGCCTGAACCTTTCTTGTAATCAAATGTGATATTAAAAGACAAATGTTAGCCTTTCATTTTACTGATACAGATTTAATTCTGTTTCAAATTAGCAGTGACTTTTCAGGAGTCTGCTTTCTTCCTCAGTTACCAGTTTCACAGTGTTTGCAAGAGGGCTGTGAGGCTTCTCTGTACAGACTCTTGAAGTGCAAGGCAAACTTGCTTCTACATGTTTAGGAGAGTGTTTTGGAAAAAATAGTTTTTTTTTTTCTGTCTGCAAGAGAGAAAAACTATATATCCATATATTGAGACTGAGCTGTGTGAAGCCTTAAGGTGCTTGAAAATGTTCTGCTAGAAATCAATATTGGCTGGTATTGGTCTAAATTTAATTTAAAATTGCACTTCAGTATCAACTATGACTGTTTCTTGTTCTCAGTCCTTCATTGCTCAGTACCTCAGTTCCTTTGTCAAGCCTGATGTTATTTGAGAATGTCCTTGTTCAAACTCAATTTGTGGCTTGTTTTTTGAATGCTTTCTGGATTCTTTGGCAAGATTCAGTTTGCTAGCTTTGATAGGTATCCTACTATAGAGGAGGGAAGTCTGTGAGTGTGTCACAGACTTTGGTGTCTACTTTTTTTGATTTGGTTTTGAAATATAGTGTTGTACTGTAGCATAACAGCTTTCTTGTTTGTTTGTTTGTTTTCTCTCAGGCTATTGAGAACAGCACATCTGTGTCTGACCATAAGGTAATACTTCTCTGGGAGTACCCTCTTCTGCTGGTGTTCTCAAGGGCTTTCTTCATGTTTGTAGATGAAGAGATTGTTCTAGTCGGAGCAGAAACTGCCAGGGGCGTTTCATGGATAGTTCTTCTGGTATTTGTCTTGTTCCCAGTATAACAGCCATCCATTTTCTTTGTAACTCTTGGTTCATCCCTTCTAAATGTCAAGGGACAGAGTTATCCTGCTTTAGTTCTGTCCTGTTGGGCTAATAAGGTTTTTTTGCAGTTGCATCTGTCAGGGCTTTCTGAGGTCTTGATATTCTTCTCAATTTTGACTTCAAGACTTGCAGTTGTCTGGACTGTTTAATCTTTTCAGCATAATGAATGGTGGTTATTTCCTCTGAAAGGTTCTGGATCTGATAGTTTTGCTGCTAATCCATTCTACAAACACCAAGAACAGGAAGCAAACTGAGAAGGTACTGAGGAGCAAAATCCGCCTGGGCTGCATCCCAGAGCAGCTGATGCAGAACGCCTTCCAAAACCATTCAACGGTCAGTGCTGGTTCTGCTTTGGGACTCTCTCTTTTCTCTCTCAAAGATTTTGTCACATGATGATTTAACCTTCTGCTGCATTATTTATACCTTTCCAGTTATTTACACTTACTTTTTTTTTTAATTTTTGGCCCAGATCAATGCTCTTTCATAACTGTCACGTGGTTTTTTTAGAGACAACCTTTTCTCAGCACTGGATGGACTTTTTGTTGTGGGGCAAAATCTCTCAACCTAAGAGACCTGATCTAGCCCAGGAGCTTCACTGTGTGTTCCAAGCATGCTGTTGTCTCCCACAGTATTTTTAGAAGTTCATATGTTTACATGCACTGTTTTTCAACTGCAATGTTTTATAGGTCTAAATATA
The DNA here is from genome assembly GCF_001604755.1 of Lepidothrix coronata. Taxonomy (NCBI): domain Eukaryota; kingdom Metazoa; phylum Chordata; class Aves; order Passeriformes; family Pipridae; genus Lepidothrix; species Lepidothrix coronata. Next base: position 3,461,139 of record NW_016690258.1, read on the forward strand.
TATATTTGCTGTACGTATGTATTACCATTACTGAAAAGGTTAATGAAAAAAGGACACAGTGTTGCTTGGGACTTGCTTGGTGTCACCCATAAGTGATATGCTGCTTTGAGCTCTGCAGCTTTGCAGGTTGGCTTCTTGATCAATCTGTCACTCCTTTTTGTGGAGAAGGTTGGAGAAACACATTCTGGTGGGCCTTACCTGCTCTTGTTTCCCATTTCTGAATGGGGGCAGTTGGAAAAGGTGGGAAAGCTCCTGCTAAACTGTGCAAAGCTTTTGGGATGGACTGTAGCACATGCTTTCTTTGGAGAACTGAGTGTATTGTAAACAAGCAGCAATGGTCTTTCATGATGTCTGTATTTCAGGTTATCAAAGACTTCTTCCCTTCGATCCTGGCACTTGCCCAGGTGTTTCTGCACTCTGCACACCCAGCCATCGTCTCCTTTGGCAGCTGCATGTACAAACAAGCTTTTGCAGCCTTTGACTCTTACTGCCAGCAGGTAGAGTGTGATGGATGGCAGCTGTTTGCTTTGTGTTTGCACTTTCTTCTAGTGTATGACATGATCCTTTAGGGGGAGAGGATTTGGGGCAGTTGGAAGCCTTCAGAGAGAGTTCTGTGCCATGGAACAGGCCAGGAAGAAGGTGGGGAACAATCACAGCAACACTGGTAGCAAGTGGATCAAGCTGTGTACTCTGAACTAATCACAGATTAGACTTTTAGCTCTGAGTATGAGTTCCTTCACACTTGCTGACATCAGGAAATTTGGGGATTGAAGACAGACAGCTCTGCAGAAGTTTTTTAATGTGTTTGCACTTTTTAGGGCACAATATGTTTATAATTAAGACTATTTGCAGTGTTGTATCTGTATTAGTTATTACTGTGAAATTAAGAAATAGATAAAAATGGCAAGTGGGAAAAACCTGAGATGTGAAGACATACTGTGTCATCTGCCACAAGTTAGTGAGTCTAGTAATACTTGGAGATGTTAAGAATTTCAAAGGAGTAGTAGCAATTAGTGGCACAGGAAAGGCCCAGAGCCTCAGACAGTAGATGGGAGTGGGGAGAGATCCCTGTCCTGAAGTCAACTGAAGTAAGGCCATAAGAACCTTTTGCCAGTTTTGAATTACTGTTGATAAAGATTGTGAAGACACGAACTGCTGAAGTCCACCTGGGTTATGGTGCAGTGTTCTGTGTGCCTAAGAAAATGGGGGGGATTTTTGTCATCAGATGTGCTGTAGCAAAGAGCAGAAGCTGTGATAGTGTTCACAAACAGGCAGGCAAAAATTGGGGAAGAGCTGCTTTATGGAATCATGGGAGCTTTTAGAACTGAATAAAATTCAGGCTCATGGAGAAAGTCAATATTGTGGATATTGAGAATTAAAGAGCAAACCAAAAAGGGCTTTAGAATAATATGACTGAGTTTCAGGATGACTGTCTGTACTTGAGCAACACATCACGTCGGAACAGAGCAATGCAGCCTTTTTTTTGGTTGGTATTTCACTCTGGTTCCTCTGGGGGCTTTTTCCTTAGGAGGTTGTGACTGCTCTGGTGACTCATGTGTGCAGTGGAAGTGAGACAGAGCTGGACATTTCCCTGGATGTGCTCACGGACCTGGTGGTGCTGCACACGGCCCTGCTGATGCGCTACGCCGCCTTCGTGAAGGTACCCGTGTTTCTGGGGGCATTCTGGATTTCGGGGTCCTTACACCACTTTGCCTCAGGCCCAGAATAGGTCAGTGCTGCTCTGAAACAGAGGTGTTGGAACAACTGGTACCTGTAAAACTGCCTGGAGAAATGCAGTGGTCAGAAGTGCAAATGTCTCCTGTCAAAGTGTGAGCTGTAAGACAGGACTGTGTGTGATTTTTTGGCAGGGGAAATTGAGATGGACAATGCTTAAATTGAAGGCATGGAATGATGCCTGTGATGGAGGGAAAATGCTGTCTTTATTAACATGAACTATTTCAAATACTTGGCAAAAACCTGCCCCCTCTGTGGAATGCCTGTTCTACCTAATGAAACACTGACAGTACTTTACCCAGTATTTGAATCCTAAGATAAACTCCTGGCAGGGGTGGAAAAAGACTTATGTCCTAAAATTTAAAAGAAGAAAGTACTCAATAGGGAGAAAAAAAATGGACTGTTGACTTTGAGAATGACAGGCAGGGTCACACCTGCCCAGTCACCTGTTTCCAAAAGCAGTAAAAGTAGAGATTGAGGGAAGAGCTAAACAGTTAAAGGCAAACATGTAAGAATACTTTACCTGAACACTTCCCCCATATGTGGTGGTTTGTAGCTTAAGGACACTCTATATTTAAGAACTCTTGAAGAGGATGAGTGTGGGAATCCCCCACCCCTCTAACCTTTTTTGATGCCCTCTTGGTTTCTGTGTATTCTGTGGAAAAACTACATACTTTTTACTGTTTACCTGGTTGATTGTTAAATGTAAATTACTTGCTTAAAATATACTAAAAGGACATTAAGATCTACCATAAGAATTTGCAGTGCAATCTGTCACACATTTGATGGGTATAACAGAAAGAAATGGGACTGGCTTGCCTCCTGGCAGAGGGAAGATGTGATAAGGACTCAGGATTGAAAGTAGTCCTTAAATGAGGCAACCTGAAATCCTACCCATAATGCAATGTGTTGTCAGAAGTGTGATGGGGAGTTCTTGCTCACAGCAGTCCACTAAGACCTCCTGACCTTCCTCCTGACCTTCCTCCTGACCTTCCTCCTGACCTTCCTCCTGACCTTGTTTGCATGTTCTTGTGCTGGCAAATCACTTGTAGATTATGATTACTACAGGGTGATCTTTGATGTGTTACCAAAGCTGGTATGTGAAACACATTAATCAGTGCTCTGGCCACACCTCAAGGCTGACAGTGTATGACCTGCATCTCAGAGGTGATTGAGACACTGGCCAGTTACCTCTGAAGGTCTGTAGAGCTGCAGGTGCCTGGCTTATTTGACACTGAGCTGAAACCTCTCCATCACAGAGAGAACATGCAGATCTTAGCATGAATCATCTCCTCTAACAGCTATTTCTTAATCTTAAAACTGGGTGAATTTTCTTGAGGGTTGCAAAACTGGTTATTTAATTCTGTCAAACTCGATGCCTCGTTCCAAATCCTGCTTTAGGTTGGCCACTAGTAGAAGAAAAATAATGGCAATGAAAAACTCTGTCAGTGGTAGGAAAACTAGCTTGCCTCTGGAAACAGCTGGACTATTTTTCACTGAAGCACTGGCAGAGGAAATATCCTGAAGATGCCAGCCCAGCAGAGAAAATTCAAACTAGATCGTTAACAACTTGACTGCTACAGGGCTTGTAATGGGGATATTAGTAAGAAATTCATAATGTTAATTTTGTCAAATACTTTTAATCCTGGGACCAGACCTGTGATAGAAGATAAACAGCTGTGCTATTGTGCTGAGCACTCCTAAAATGCTTAGGGTAGCTGAGCTGTTCTTCCCATTCAGCCTCTGATAAAATGAACTGCCATAATTAAAGCCAGAGCAATAGTTTGGCATTTATGTGTATTTAATTTGAATGTAGCTTTTTTGTGCACATACAAAAATGGTAAAGCAAATAGTCTTCCCTGAGGTTGACAATTGATGTATTTTTGAGAATATGGAAAGGGATTCTTCATACATCTGAGCTCATTTGTGGCTTCTCCTACAGACTATTTTGGACTCTACACAGAAACTGAATCCTTGCCAGATCCGAAAGCTCTTCTACATTCTCAGCACACTGGCATTCAGCCAGAGGCAAGAAGGCAGCTATATTCAGGTAAGCAGAGACACAACAGAAAGTTGTTCAGGCTGTGCATTGGTTCTTTTGCTAGATTAACTAAATAGTGGTCTCATCTATGAACAGTGATTGATGTCAGGATGTCCTTCTCTTCTTAAAATTCTCTTCTCTCTTAGTGGCTGCAAGCCAGCTTGCAGCTCCAGACTTTCCAGTGACTTATCACAGTGACTGTGCCTTGCATCTTTCCCAGAAAGATCCTCTTTACTTGCACGTCTGAGAAAGGTAGAGTTGTTAGAAATGGTGGTGGAAGGGATGGCATCCTCAAATCTAACATCCCAGTCCGAGTGGGACTGTCACTCACATTATATCAGGGTGGCTGATGCTTTGTCCAGCTGAGCCTCGAAGGCCTGTAAAAGTGTAAATTCAGCAGCCTCTTTCCCAAGCTCTGTTTCTCCATCACTTGAAGGCATTCAGAAAGCAGAGTTCAGCTTCTTCCCCAAAATGTTCGTCTTGATTCAGCTGCTTAATGTCTGCACACCAGAGACAACAAAGACCCTCATATTAGAAGAACTGAACTACCCAGAGCAGAGGACTCTGCTGTGAAGTGGCAGACTTCACACCTTTTGAACCTCTAGTTTAAACACAAGAAGCTATCAAATGTGGTTTGTCTAAATTCATATTTATTTTGCACAGGATGCCTTGTGTGACTCAGTGGCAGCATAATGGTGGTATCAGATACCTTTGTCTGGATTTCTGACTCCTTGAGCACAGCAGTGATCAGATAAAGAAATGTCTCAAAGACGTTTATTTCACAATGGAGATGTCTGGGTTTAAAATCTTCCCATTCATAAAGTTCAGCTCTTAGAAATTAGGACTGCTTGTCTTTCTTTGAGTCCCTGCATAGTTTGTGGGTATGTTTGCACACACCAACTTGAGACTGTAAAGGAAAACTGCTCTTCCTTTCTTCTCAATTGGTCTGTGGCATGTAAAACAGCATGTCTATAGTCATTTCAGGCCTTCCCGCTCTGTTAAGTTGGAGCTCTTCACTGCCTAAATTTCCAGTTGTGTGGCAGGTTTAGCTCCTTTCTGAAGTACTTTCCTCAGTGATTTCCCCACCTCCTACCCCACATCTCTCATATGTGTGACTTGTGAAAATTGCCTTGGCAACACAGGACTGTGCAGCCCAGGAGGACTTGCCATCAGGGAGAAGTGTTCTGCCTGACACCCTCATAAGTTGTGAAAAGAAGGGGAGGAGTGTAAGCTCTAGAATTTATTCTGAGCTGAGACTTGGTAACTGTGGAGATCCAAGGCTGGCAACTTGACACTGTCTTCCAAGATACCAAAGACTTCAGGGGTACATAATGAAAGAAATTAATATCCTGGGAGCCAGCTTCCTCTTTGCCTTTTCTGTGTACTTCTAAAATCCAAGTAATTAGACAAAAGTAAAAGCAAATCACTTTTAATGCTGTTTGCATCCTTAGCTAGAGTTGGGACCAGTATTTTCATAGTAAAGGAAACTTCAGAATGCACATTGCTTTTGCAAAGCTGTAATCCCAATAAACCATCCCCTGTAGCCTTTGGAGATGACATTAAATGAAGAGACCAATAGAAGTGTGAGTGATGTACACAAGTACCTTTGTGGTGACGTTATCTGTGTCTCTTTTTTTTAGGATGACATGCATATGGTGATCAGGAAATGGCTCTCCAGCACAGTTCCCAACCACAAGCAAATGGGGATTATTGGTGCTGTTACCATGATAGGCAGCGTGGCATTAAAAAGGTGAGAGAGAACGTAGCAAAGAGTTTAACATACTTTCAATTCAGACCAAACCTGGAGTGGAACAAAGTCAAGAGTGCATTGCCTTTGAGCTCATGCACATACAGCCACAGATATCAGGCTTATGGTGAGTGTCAATGGTTTTCAGAAGTTATGACTAGAGGTGATAACCTGTGTCTTAACAGCAGCATGTCTTTTCCTAAAGACATGTGTTCCAGAAACCATCTTTTTCACGCATAATTCTCTAATTTCTGGAGAGAGAGCCCTGTGTGTGTGATGGGTTTTCCTGTCTCTTGAGTGTTGTGCCACAAAAGCAAGGTTATCAATTGCTTTCAGGACTGAAGGAGATGGTTCCTTGGAGAGACCAGAGCTGAACAGTGAGCGTGATGGGCAGGTGAGTGCCAAGAATGGGGCACTGTGGGAGACAGGGAGGGTATGGCCAGCAAGGAGGGGTGTTGGAAACACAGTCTTAACTGAAGTAGTGTGTGGGTCTGGGAACTACCTTTCCTGAACCTGGATTCTTGTACATTGACTGCAGAGCCAAGAGTCTATTAAAAATGTTTTTGGAGAAATAAAAGTCTGTATTAAGGTAGGACCTGCTGGTCTTGCTACTGCTAGTCCAGGACAAGCAACACTGCAGCCATTTAGTGGAAGTCTTCTCTCCAGCTGTTATTTTCAAACACAAAGGAAAGAAACAGGGCAATCTGCTTCAGTGAGCCAAAGGCTTTGCCATCCTCTGAGCTTGGCAGCTGTGCCTTTCAGGCCACCTAGAGAAAGTATTTCTGCTGTACAGGGTTGGCCTAGCCTTGGCCTTTGTCCTTAATTCATGTTGAAGTACCTTCTTCTAGGGTGGCACTCTATCAGTGGTTGTGGGCAGACTCTTTTGTGTTATTTCATGGGGGAGCTGGGTCAAGACCCTAAAGGCCCATGTTCCTTCTTAAAACTGGGTCTTTGCAAGAACGTTCACCATGGGCTGTTACTCTAGAGATAAAGCTTTGGATGTGCCTCAGAATAAATTAATGTAAAGAGGACTGAAGCCTGAGTTGGACCTTTAACATTACCCTTTTTGCACACTGTTCTCTCTCCTTTCAGCTGTCTACCCTGCTGGACCTTGTGGGCTTCTGCTGTGAGCAAAGACCAGAGGTCTTGGCTCTGTACTATGATGAACTTGCCAATTTGATTGAGAAGCAGAAGGGCAATTTGGACTTGCAGCTCCTGGTAGGTTATAGAGAAACATGTTCTTCAGGCATTGGCAGGACAGAGTTGATTTGAGGATTTCACTCCAGTCTGAGAACTTTTTTTGTTCTGTAAGAGATTGGTCAGATACAAAAAATAATCTTTCTGCTCTCCTGGCTTTTTTTGATTGTGGCAGATTCTTCACTGTGCTTTAACAGCTTCCTTTATGTGAGTTTTTACCTGACAACAGGGAAGCCTTTTAAAGGAAATTAAGCATGCTGTTAAGATTCATAGACAAAAGTAGAATCTGAAAGAACTTTAAACTTTGCTGAGCAGGTTTTTTCCTTCCTTTATAGGATGAATTTGGAAAGAGTCTGGTGGAGGATTTTCCCAGTGACTTTGTGGTGGATCTCAACCCCACAGTGGATGGGTATGCTAATCACAGATAAAATATTGGTAATGTTTCTGTCACTGAGAGCTGAGGTGGTCAGCAAGAGCTTCTCTGTCTTTCCTTGCAGTTCATTCTTGTTCCCAGTGAAGTCCTTGTATAATCTGGATGAAGATCAGAGTCAGGAAGCAATTGCTATTAACCTCCTACCACTGGTGTCACAGAGTGAGCTTGGCAGGGTCACTGGTGGAGTGAGTAGCCAAAGTAAAAGGTACTTTGACGTTTATCTGTGGGATGACTGTAAAGGTAAAATAATTGTTTTCATTTGGTGCACTTCACTGCTACAGCCCTGCCTCCCAAAGTGCCTGATAAAGAGCTGGTCAGAGAATTTATCAGTTTGCAGTGTTGTTTTCCTTCTCTTGCTGTTACACATATTCAGATAGGTCTAGAGGCATAAGCTGGTTGGGAACTGTCAGTCTGTTGTGGCTCAGGCTGTTTAGGTGACTGTGGGTAAGTCATGTGGGTAGACTGTGCTAAAACCACAAACATGCAGCCAAAAATGAAATTTGACTGAGAAATAAGGGCATTGTCTTTGGAAAATGGAACGGGAAGCACATAAGAAATAAAAAAGGAATTAAACAGTAGGGCATCAAAGTTAAAAAGCATCGTAGAATCATAGGATCGTTAAGGTTACACAAGGCTTTTTTTTTATTTGCAGCTTCTCAGCCTGTGTAATTTATTATCATAGGATTTTGTTGAGATTTCAGTTGTGCTTTTAAAAAGACACAAGTACTTTAAAATAAAAGAAAATATAGCTATTTTACAGGCATCTATGGAAAAATGTTCATTGTCCTGAGAATGTGAGCAGTGCCACACTACAAAACTTCCAAGGAAATTTCTCCACTGGTCATAGCTGTGTTGTGCACAATTTCTTACAGTTCTTTCTGAATTCTTCAACTTTTGGTTTCCACCAGAAATAAATCTGACCCCATTTTTGTTCATTACAGCCATTTTTCTGCCCTTATATGCTTCTCCAGAAAACTGGTAATCACCAATGTTTTATATTTTTTCTCTAACCACACAGTGCATTTCTGCTCTGGGTTGCTGGGACTTGCAAGAAGCAAAATAGAAGGCACAGGCAAGGTGGCCTGGGGAGGACAGAGGACATAATGGAGAAGTGATGGGCATTCTGGAGATACATAAAACACAGGACTCACTCCATTTCTTTTTTTCCCCCCAGGGCAGTGTCACCCATATGTCTGTCACCCTGCTTCCGATTGCTGAGGCTCTACACTGCAGAGCAAAACAGTGGAAGCCTGGAGGAGATTGATGCCTTATTAGGTATGGGAAAGGGACCTTGTATGGAGTCTGGCTTGTTCCTGTCCCAGGTCTGCAAAGACTTCCTGTAGCTGTGGGAAGAATTGTGCAGTTTGGGAAGGAGGCTGAGATGTTCTGTGCCCACACAGTGGAGGAGAGGCAGGGGAGACAACTGGTTTGTCTGGGGATGGAGTGGCTGACAGGGCTTACTCCAAAGAGGCATTGGAATTGATACAGACTTTGGTGAGAGACTTTGTCCATGCAGAGACCAAAGCATGGGTAGCAAACACAGTTCAATGTGTACTTTTCTTACTCTCTGCCAGGTTGTCCCCTGTACCTGACAGACCTGGAGGTTGAAGGAAAGCTGGACTCTTTGTCCAAACAGGAACGGGAATTTCTCTGCTCACTCCTGTTCTATGCTGTCAACTGGTTTCGTGAGGTGAGTAGATTGCACCAGTTATGTCCATGTTCTTATGGGCTGCTGCAGAGCTTTGTTTGCAGTCAGGACCTCATTGCACAGCTCATTTGTGTTGTGTTGTGTGCTTACTCAAGACTTGAGAATGTTATTCAGAAAAGAAACAATAGTATAAGTGGTTACAAATCTCCCTAAGTCAGTGAGTTTGGTTTGTGTCTCTAGGTTGTAAATGCCTTCTGCCAGCAACAGGATGCTGAGATGAAGGGGAAAGTTTTGACTCGATTACAGAACATCACAGAGCTGCAGAATGTGCTGGGAAAATGCTTGGCAGGTGAGTATGAAACATTTGTACATTCTGGGCCTGTACCTGCTGTGAAGTGAAAGGGATTGTTTTCGACATCGGGGGGGAAGTCTATGGTAACACACACTGCAGTTTTACAATGGCCTAAGAGTTGGTGCATGCAGAGATATTGTTTTCAATTTGTCCAAGTCCAAACCGCCCTTCTCAATCACCTCATCCTTGTGTGAGGAGCACACAAATTACACACTCTAAAGTCACAAGCACAGGAACATTCACATTTACTTGCACAGATCTCTCCAGTAGTTGGCATTTAGTCCTTGCAGCACATGCCTGCACATACAGATGATCACGAAGTTACACTGAAATACAGATAAGAAAGTACTTGATAAAAAGACAGGACAGTGGTGATCAGGCACAGAGTTCAGCCAGACCAAGATACTGATTGACAGTTCTGACTGGCGATGATAAAGATAATTGGAGCTAAATGCACTGCAGCAGAAAAACAGGGACATTCACCAGGACAGTGAAATGTATGGTATTTCCTTTGGATATGTATCTTGCCTGTATGTTGTCATTCAGGAGCTGAACTAACCCCACTTCTACGTTTTGGCTCTTCCAGCAACCCCTGGCTATGTCCCACCACCAGCTACTTTTGACTCCGAAGCCCCAGAGGCCGCACCATCCGTTAATGCTGCTGGTCCAGGGAGAAAAAGGAGTGGTAAAGAAAGTGTAAAATGTTTAAGCAAAGAGATGTGATGGGGGTTAACTGGGGTATTGCACTGCATCCATTGCATTTTTGTGTGTGTGAAGCACTAAATTCCTGGCAGAGTGTTGTCTACCTTGAAATTTTACCTCATCAACTCCTGCTGCAGCTGAAGTGGAGATGTAAAAATATCCTACACCAAACAGGTGTTGGATAGTCTGTCTTCCTGGGAAAGCAGATGCATAGTGTTTAACAGTGAAAATCTGGGGTTTTTATTGATTGTTTTCACTTACCAAAGTGTCTTCTGCAGCAGTAAGTTCTGTCTTTGATGGGTTCATGGTCCTGAACCTGTGGCTTTGATTCAATGAGTTACTCTGCTGTTGGCTTGGCATCCCTGCAAGTCCCTTCTGTAGTTGTGTCATCTTCCTCTTCCAGGTCCTCTTCCTTTCTCAATACTGTGTCTGAGGAAGAAGCATTAAATTTTGGTTCAAGCATTTTTTAGATGATGTTCCACTCATTTTTGCAATCACTTTATAATACTTAAACTACAGTGAGAACAGTGAGACTTGGTTTAATTTCGTATTGTGACTTTGTAAAAGAGAAGGGATTATGAGGGAACCCCAAATGCATTTGACTCTTTTATTTTTTTTGTCTGTGATCCTGGCTATGGATGACACAACCTGTGCATGCTCCATGCTTTCTTAATGCTCAGTAAAGTACAGGCTGTGCTGTTTGCCTGGCTGCAAGTGCTGTCTAGTGCAGAGCACAGTGTAGCCTTTGATTCTGAAGTTGCTTTTCTCTTCAAGGAAGGAAAAAGAAGGCTGATGGCAGCAAAGCCAGCTCTGCAGATCGTTCTCAAGTGGATGATAGTTCTGAGGGAAATCAGCTTGATACTGAGCTCTCTGAGCTGGAGAAGGTAGGTGTATATCCCTGGGGACTTGCAGGGAAGATGGGCTAGGGAAGGTGGCATAGAACATAAACAGGAGCTTTGAGAGAGGGGTTGTTCATTTCAAAAGTTAATCATGATGAAGTTCAATTCTGCTTTCTGGCATGTGCCTCTCCTCAGAATTTTGAAAATTGTGCCTGCAGAGGCCAACCACTCTCCACCAGGGAGTGTGGCACTGCCAGAGTGCAGGATTATCAATAATACTATCAGTTACTTTCTGATTGAGACCATGGAGGGTTTCTGTTTAAGACAGCATCCCATCTCTCAAATTACTGCAATAACCTGCCATTCCTAGATTTAGGTCAGAAATTGTGAGATGAATCTGGAAAATGCAAACCCTGGTAAGGACCATCCTTCCTGCTGTTCTAGTCTGCTTCAGTCATGGGTGCTCATTTTGCAAACATTCCTTGAGGTATTTAATTAATGCATTCATGATGAAGCATCTTTAAAATTATGCATTTTCATCACATGCTAAGAACTATTTCCCAAACCTATCATGTAATGAACTGGATTTTATTTCTTGTTCTTTTGAATAAGCTCTTACAGTATTGTTACCATGTCTGGAATGAAAGATCTGTGCTGTCTAAAAGAGAGCAGCCAGGGAAGTGTGCCCAGCTTTGGGCTCAGCATCCTGGATGCTGGGATCTCATAAGCATCCCATAACTTCCCATGTCTACCAGTGCTACTAATAAATGTTATTCAGAGTCCATTTTATCAGTTTCAGCCAGGCAAATACACTTCTCCTGTGCTATTGCACAGAGATGATAACTGAGTCAGATATGATAACAAAGTCACTTAAGTTACAGGGAATAAGCAGAATCTCAAATAAGTTTGGAAAGGAATTCGTCTAAGCTTTATTTGAGGTCAAAAGTCTTGCAGGTTGCAACCTTACTCCTGCCATTTCCTTTGCAGAGTGCTGCTGACAGAGAGGCAGGAAATCCTCTGGCACAGCTGCAGAGCTATCGCCCGTACTTCCGAGAGCTGGACCTCGAGGTGTTCACTGTGCTGCACTGTGGGCTGCTCACCAAGTCTGTCTTGGACACAGAGATGCACACGGAGGTGAGTGGAACAGCCTAAAGCCACACTGATAAGGCTTTGTGTATCAGCACCTCTCGGAGGCCTTGGCCCTTTCTGCTCCATTTAAGTGGTGTTAAGATGTGTTGGTCCGGGAACGAGGACAGCATTTGACCCTAAAGAAAGCCAAGTACTTCAAGGCACTGAGGAAAAGAGGACTCTCCTGAGAAGAGCAGACATGTAGTGTAGCAATGTTAAAAACAAAGTGACGTAAATATTGCATAGAAGGAGAAAGATGCAGTATAACATGTATAGACCTCATGGAAAGAAAGGGGCCTTAATGTTGAACACTGCTGAGCCACAGGGTGTTAAATACACTGAGTGACCACTTGCCTATCAAAAAGAACCTATGACATCTAAGTAAAGCCCATGGTGCAAAAAGACAGATGTCTCAAGGCATCAGGAGACTGGAAACAGCACAAATGTGGGATGGTGCCATGGAGGTGCTGTCAGAGAGCAGGGTCCTGTGTATCATCTGGGAGCTTATATAAAACTGCATCACTAGGGATGTGGAAAATAGAAGTGCTTCATTTTGTTACCTATTTGTAGGCAGGCTGAGTCCATCTGGAGTCTCATTTTGTCAGGCTACAGTAAAATGCATAAAATGTGAAAAGGCCATGGCAGGCTGGAGCACAGCCTGGCCTGCCCTTGCAGGACAGCTCTCTCTGTGCATGCAGTCTTCCTCCAACTGAAAGACTTTGACAGGTCTCTTGAGCCATGTGGCATTATTTCGAATTACTTCTTGGCTGTTACTCAGTTGGTAAATTTCTGGGCTGAAACCTCTTTTTATCCTTAGGAGATAATTTTCAACATCAATGTATATAAATCAGTTCTTTGTCAGTAGTTAAGTTGTCCTGACGTTGCCTCAACTATGTCAGGGTGGCTTCATGCTTTCTGTAACCAGAACCAATGTCCCACACGTGCCACTGGGGAGCCATAAAACCCAAGCATGTACCAAACAGGTCCCTCCCGAGGTTAACTGAGTCAGGAGTCATAACTGGAAAATGGAGAGAGTGAACTTGAGCTTCAAGGCACTACAGTTACATCTGGGTCCTGGGATCGCCTGTTCTTTTAATTGCAGGCTCGTGAAGTTGTGCAGCTGGGGCCTGCTGAACTTTGCTTCCTTCTGGATGACCTGTGCTGGAAGCTGGAGCATGTGCTGCCCTCAGGCTCCACAAGGAGAGTGCCCTTTCCAAAGGCAAGTACAGCAGCAGGCAGTGGGTCCAGGCCTGGGTTGAGGCAGAGCACACCAAAGGCCTCCAGGCCTTTCCCGAGAGAGATGTTTTTCAGAATTATTTTCACCTGACAGTTAAATGGAAGTCTGAGGCCCAGCTGTGTGCCAGTGCAGCAACTGCTCTTTCAGAAGAGACTTGTGTACCACTGCTCTCACTGAAGTGTTTGCAGCATTTCCTTCTCTGCATATCTCACAAAGGGTTATTTAATGGTCTTGTAGCCTCAAAACTCAAGTGACCCTTAGCCCTCCCTGGGGAGACTGGCTGCTTCAAGAAGCAGCCCAGGCTGGGCAGGCCAGATGGCTGCCACAGCCAGCAGAAGCTGCTGCATCCATGTTTCTGGTTTTTTTTCTGCATTAGAAAAACTCCCCTGAGCGCAGGGACTCCTTGCTGATGCCTTCGGGAGAAAAGTAAACACATTTCCCACTGTTAAACTATGAGAAATTCACTACAACTTGATGGGCTCAGTCATATTTGTTGTTCTTTCTCCTTGTCTTTCTACCTGTCTTAATTCCCACGTGCAGAGACTGCCTTCTCTTAGTGTTTGAGTAAAGTGTTGGACTCTATGATCTTAAAGGTCTTTTCCAACCTAAATGATTCTATGATCCTACGTGTCACATCAGTTTTATTCTTGTAGTCAAATGTTGTCCACGTGTCTGAGTTGGTGGTGGTTGTTCAGCAGAAGCCAACTTTTCGACTCTCTGACTCTTCCTGATCACGTATGACATGGGGAATTGCATTGCTTGGCAACAGTCTAAGATGTAGCACTTGAAGTTATTCTCAAGAAAGGCTGATGAAGCAACTTTAATCTTTTGGGCTTGCTGCAGGAAAGAGGCTACAAGGATATTGGCTTTTCCCATCTGTGTCAGAGATCCCCCAAGGAAGTTGCTATCTGTGTAGTTGATCTACTAAAGCCACTGTGTAAGCACATGGAGAACATGCACAACTACTTCCAGGTCAGTGGGCTCAGTTTTTTGACTCAAAAAACTGTCAAGTTTTGTCTCCTGTGAAGATATTTTTCACTTTGTTTGTGGGAAAAAGAGTCATGTGGTTTTCTTCAGGTTTTTTAAACATGGAATTTATGGAAATGGATTCTTGTGCCCTTATCTTTCTTTGGGATGGTGTTTAATGAATGATTTGTACAAAATCAGGGTGCAGAAGATGAACTAGGAGTGAACATCCAGGAGCACCAGCTGATGTCCTCTTGCTACCAACAGCTGTTTCTAACTTTTCGCTCCTTATTTGCTTGGTGAGTTTAAAAGAAAAGTATACAGTTGCCTCCATGAGGAAAGCCCAGTTATTGCTTCCTCTTCTTGTTCCTTTTCTTTAAAGTGTTTGTACCCTGCCAGTGGCCTGTCAGCCATGCAAAACAACCCACTGCATGGCTGGAGACTTTTAAGCACTTCATAGTTAGGCCAGGCTTCATTGTCTCATCCTGAGCTGAGCTACAGCTGTAGGTGATGAAGCACTGACCTGATACAATTCAATCAGTGGGCTTTTGGGTCAAGACCAGCATGAGGCATACTGGCAAACTTCATATTTCATTGACAAAAAGCCTGTGCAGGGCTATTCTTGAGTATCCAGCTTCCTTATTTTTCGTCTTGCACAATATGCCCAGATATGCATTTGTATCTGATACCTCTCTTCCTTCGAGTCTGATGATGAACTGGACTTTTTCCCCCCCTCAGGAATGGTTTTTCTCAACATGAAAATTCTGACTTGCTGAGATCAGCTCTCCAGGTGCTTGCAGACAGGCTAAAGCCCGGAGAGACAGAGTTTCTTCTTCTTGAGGAACTGATAAGGTAAAATCTGTATTTCACAAGGTTTGAAATGGACAAATTTCAAGCACTTTTCCCTGTTTTGTGTGGGCATAATGGGTAAATGTGTGTTTGGGAGCTCTCACAGAGACCACGTTTGCTTCAAACAGAGCTTTGTATTTAGTTGAACAGCAGTGCAGTCAAACCTAATGAAAAGGACTATAAAATATGCATGAATCTATGGATCTCATTTGTTTGTGTGCTATTTTAGACAAGGAGTTTAGTAGGATTCACAGAAGGAATGAGCATGTTCTGGATAGTTAGGATGCTTACAGGTACACTAGGCAAAAGCAGTATATAAAGATGTTGCTACACTTAGAGTGGCTGGGGCTTGAGAGTAGTTTCTCAGTGACTGAATTTTGACATGCTAGTGGCTGACCTCCCCTTCTTCAGAAGGGCACTGCTGGAGCCAGAATACTGGGATAGGGAGACCTTGGATCTGAGATAGTCTAATGCTTCCTTTTTATTGATGTGTTTCTGAGAGATTACTCTGCCTACCCTGTTTTTACCTTTTCCCTTTCCTGTCATATCTAGTGACAGTTTTCAGTACCTACTGAATTTCCAGCAGAGTGTTCCCACCTTCCAGTGTGCACACATCCTCACTCAGCTCCTGATTGCCATCGCTGAGAAACCAATGGCTGGCTGGAAGAGAGAGAAAATGGGTAATCTGTGAAGAACCACTAATCTCAGATTAATTTTCGTGTGATCTTCTCCTTGTAAATCTTGGGTTCTACGTAGAGAGTGCATCTTCTGAGGGAAAGATTTCCTTTCTGTATCCTAGTAATCTCACTGGGTAAACAGTCCTAGCTGTTAATAAAAGAAACAGCAGTAAATATATTGGATTGTCTTTGGTATTGTTCTGCTGTGCCTCAGCCACAGGCAGACTCCAACTCTGTCAGCTGGTCATCTTAAAAATCAACTTTTAAGAGTTCTAACCACAAACCTGCTGTTCAGTTTTGGTACCAGCTTAATCATTGGTAATGGAGGTTATTGATCATAGACTTAATCCAATGTAGCTTGGAGATCAGGAGACTGTCAGGTTTGTTAGAAGTTTTGATTTAAGAAATCTGTAAACTTTACACTTGTCTGTTCACGTTTACTATTACAGTGCTGTGGCCAAAAGGTCAAGTCTCTTGTTATTGGAATTCCATTTCTAGAAATGGATACCTTAAGGGTTGCATGTGGCCTAATTAAAAACAAACAGATGGCACACTGCAGGAGCTACCAAACAAATAAGGTTTAACATGAGTTTGTAGAGAAATGGCCAGAGGTGGATTATGGTTCTGATGTTACGTGTGTTCCAGGCCAGGAACACACTAGATAGGCATGTATTTTGTTATCATGATATATGTCCTATATGACCTTGCTGCTTTTTAGAGAAAATGCATTCTGACTTAGCAAAGTTCAGGCACGTGAAGGGTATCGATATTGTCATCTTTTAAAAAGACATTTGGACTCACTGCTTTTGTATGGATGAAGGATTCTTCTTTCAGTAAGTTATCACTTATCTTTTCCAGCTTCACTAGCAAAGCAGTTCCTCTGCCAGTCGTGGGTGAAGCCCAGTGGAGACCGAGAGAAGGGCAGCCAGTTCAACAGTGCTCTGCACACTCTGCTCTGGTAAGGCTCGAGCCATTGCCCCAGGCAGTGCCCAAGACACTCTTTTTCTAATAATTACTGTTGCTGCAGAGGGATGACCCCTCTGAATCATAACCCTCGTGCTTACACAGCTTGGCCTAAAGCACTCTTTCTACAGCATTGAAAGACAGTGAGTGATAGGAAGAACTGTTAGCCCTGTTTGCTAGACTAGACCTTGTCAGGGTGTATCAACACATCTGTAAGTTTATGTGCATACCTACACATATGAATGTGGGTCTGGACCAAAGTGTCTCGCTTTCACTAAGCTGAAAGCAGGTAAGCTCTCCCTAAAGTCAAGGAGAGCAGGACTGAGTATTAGGTAAAATACAATCACAGACTCAGAATGGTTGAGCTTGGAAGGGACCTCTGGAGGTCTCCCTGTTCCAGCCCCATGGCAAGAATCCCGGTAGCTTTAATGACGTCACTGTGACAGTTCTAAGTATTGCTTTGGATTTCCTACACGTGATTGCCTTTGGCATAAGGAAGAGCTTGACTATTTTAAGCCAGTGTTCAAGACCTTGTTGTGTTATTCTGCATCATATTTATTGATCAACTCTGCTGGTCTTGGGTTTAGTGTCTACCTGGAGCACACAGATAACATCCTGAAAGCTATCGAGGAAATCTCCAGTGTTGGTGTTTCTGAACTGATCGACTCTGCCAAAGATGGATGTTCTTCTACATATCCTACACTAAGCAGGTAATTATATCAATAGAAACTTGGAATTCTATGATATGCATAATGGCAATTTCTGCTTTTAAATATTTAGTTTTCCTATTTTGTGGTCTGTTATGGTTTCGTGTTAGTACTGCAGTGGGCTACTCTGGGCACTTGTAAACATTCTTTTGGCAGTACACAGCAAGATAGGATATGGTTAGCTTTGTGTCAAGGTGGAATGTCCTGAGCATTAACACAATGTTGAGTTTATTACTGTGAGCTATTTTAATTGGAGAATGAACTGCTGTCTGTTGTCAGGTGTGTTGTCTCTCTCTATGCTACTGTGGTGGTATAAAGCACTCCAAAAGTCAGCATCAGAGGCCTGGGGTGTCTGTAGGGAAACCTGGGCTGGTATACAGTGTGGAAAAGCACCCTCAGGATGCTTCTGCTACTGGCATAGGAATTTGGAAGCATGGATTTCAGAGTGTTTCTGCTTCTAGCACAGAAATTTGGAATCATGATTTAAACAGGGATGAACAAAGTTCCTGCACTTTAAAACTACCAGAATTGTCTTATGCTGAGAGCTGCAAACCTTCCACTGTGCACCCCCAGAGTTACAAAGAAGTGGTGGTGTCTAAGTGTGGTTCATACTGGGGAAGTAGTAGTGACTTCCCAGGATTCTCCATCTATCTGGGCAATTGGGCTGGGCTAGACATGCTTATGAGTCCTAGGGTCAATCTCCTGTGATTTCTGACTGAGGATGCCCAGCTGGATAACCATCAAATTTTCCACATCATTCTGGTGACAAACAGCTCATCTAGAGGCTCAGAGCTGGCTTTTAGTTTTTTCACTTTCTCCACAGGCACACATTCCCAGTTTTCTTCAGAGTAATGATGGCTCAGCTAGAAAGTTCAGTGAAAAGCATCCCAGCTGGAAAACCATCGGACTCAAGTGAGGTAGGAAAATAAATCCACTGGACTCTTTGAGGAGAAGAAGACAAGTTAAAGTGCACAGTACAATAAAGATGTATAAATTGGAAAGGAATTTACTTCTGGTCTTTGTCTAGGAAATGCAGTCAGACTGCTTCATTCATCAGCAAACTTTGATATACAGGGTAACATATAAGTAGCACCTTTTTTCCTGATTTGTACCGTGCCAAAAATCTAGTAGATGTGCAGTTGGTGTGAACTCCTGTGTGGGAGCACAACATTATTTTGCAACCAAGAGCTGCTCTGAGAATAAGGAAGTGAATTAACTCTTAGCATTTTAAGCCACTGATCAGGCTGGAATTGCCATGAAGTGTTTTTGCTGTGATAAATCTGCCTGTGTTGAAGCTTTGTTCCTCTGTCTTCAACAACAGCAATAATGCTTTCAACATTTCTGAAAGCACATCCAGCAAGGTGAGAGGAAATACTTCATCTTGGGTTATTGTCCCCTTGCATCCTGTAGGTGCAACTGGAGAAGCTGCTGCGCTGGAACATTGCTGTGCGGAATTTCCATATCCTCATTAACTTGGTCAAGGTGAGGTTTTGGTTGGTTTTCTGCCTTTACCTTCAAATTCCCAGCAAAGCCTGGTGTATCCAGGTTCATGAAGCATGGCTGACTAGTAGAACAACCTGAAGGTGGTGAATAAAGCCGGTTATAATCTGTGTGCAAGGGTTCCCATTTAGCTTTCACTTCAATACTACTTAATTCTTACAGCCTGCACACCTTACTACCGCAGTTCTTACACAAATAATAAGCCTGTACAAAGACAGGGTGATGTAAGGAAAAAGAACTGGATGAAAACCCCAATTTCCTAGTACAGGGTTTTGTGACTGACAGAGTCCACTGCCAGCTGTGCGGGAGGCAGATGGGACAAACCCTTCTGGTAGATCTGGAATAACATCTGCCAGAAGGAAACACTCTCCTGATGTACTCAGCTGAAGGCTGGCAAATACTCAGAACAGGAGGCTTGGATTCCTGTCTGTAACTTGCCTCATAGCCCTCAGCTCCACTTTCTCTTGTGATAACATAGGATCTTCCTTTGACTCCTGCTGACAGTTCATGCCATCCTGTGGTGATGAACTCAAGGCCAGCCCCACTGGATGAAATACTCCCTTCTGTCAGTTTTGGGGCTGGTTCATTCAGTGTCACTGAGTGTGACCCTGGTTTGGGCAGAAGATGACAGATACAGCTGCACTTTTCTCCTTGCTTAGGTTCATCATTACTGTTTGCTTTTGTCATATCTGAAGTAATGATTGTTTCCTTTATACTTGTGGAATGATCTGACTCTTTCTTCCTCTCGCCCAAGTAGGTATTTGACAGCAGGCCTGTACTCAGCATCTGCCTGAAGGTGAGCAAGGGTTCAAAATACTGAAGAGAGCAGTTTAATAGCAACTTTCTTGAATCATTGCCCATTACTGATCCTGTATATTCCAGTAAAACCTTCACATGGATGTAGTCTTACTAAGCCTCTGGCAATGAATGTATTGTTATCTTGAAAGAATGTATCATTATCTCATCTGACTTTGGGATGGTTCTTTGAAAAGGAGTTTAAATTTACCTTTTGGTATATTTATCATTCTCTTACAGTACGGCCGTCAATTTGTAGAAGCTTTTCTGAAGCTTGCCATGCCTCTCCTGGACCACAGCTTTAAAAAGCACAGGGTAAGCCTTGTGGGAGCAGAACTGTCTGGAACCAGTTGGGAAGCATGACTGATGCTTGCTAGAAGGAGCTTCCTGTCTCTGGCCACATGTTGGCAGGACACTTGTGACCCTTCATGACAAACTCATCTAAATGTCTCCAGCTGTGCTCTGCCCTGTTCACTTGCCTGTCCAGTGCTCTCCCAGCAACTGTTCCCCAACTTGCCATCACTCTGGTTGAATGACTGCACTGTTAGCAAATGAAGTCCTTTCAGCCTCCATCTGCTTCAAAAGTAATTACCACAGAGGTTTCACTCTCAGAGTAGGAAGCTCGTGCGAGCAGGCAGGTTGCTCAATACAAAGCTTTGATATCTGGAGTTCACGTTGGATGTGTTTCAAATAGCACAACCCAGCAGTATGTTTTAAACTTTTTCTCTGGTTCCCCTATTCAGAAGCCGTACCCAAGACAAGATGTGACCAAGTTGTCTTAATTTTAATTGCCTCAGCTTTCACTGATAGGCATTCATTCCAAACTTCAGTTCAAAATGAGTTTCAGTTTAAAGTGCTTGACCTTATGATATGTGGTCAGACTTTTATTACCAGTTACTTGACTTAGATGCACAGTGCAAGTCTCCTGTGGCCTGATCCTGTTTGTCTGATGTTTCCTGCACACACACCATACTTCTGTCCCATAACCTTTGGAAAGGATTGCTAGGACTAATGCTGTTTCAATATTCTTGTTTCCCTTTTGGAAAAATTCTTCGAGAATGATTTGCTGGTCTACTTATTTATTGCAGGATGATGTGCAGAGTTTGCTGAAAACCTTGCAGTTGAGTACCAGACAACTTCATCACATGTGTGGCCATTCCAAGGTAAGATAAGTTCCAATTGCAGCACGAACTGTCCTAATAATGGTTTCTTTCCCTTCCACTGCTCTTCCAGGGCATAGGCAGGTTCTATCTGCATGCTTCCAGCCGTGTCTGTATAAGCAAAAACTCTGAGAGAAGGTGAAACAGCCTTGATTAATGACCCAAAAGTTGAAACATTTGTTCTGGAAGTGGCTAACTTGGATTTCAGATCAGGTTATCATTTTTAGGGACAGAAGTTCTGGACATCTTTGGTTGTTGGCATCTGTAAAGGGGTGTTGCTGAGGACTCAAGCTAAGACCTTAGAGACAGATCTTGCACAAAGTATAGATGCCAGACTGATAATATGGGAGAGAAGCTTTGCCAAAGATCAACAGCCTTGTGAGTCAGAAAAATCAGCAACAGGTAGCAGACAGGGAAAAATGATGCTCAAAGTCCTCTTGAGGTGTCTTTTATGATATTATGTTGATACCAGGGAAGAGGGCAAAGGGAGGAGAGGAAGGTGGTAACACACAGTCTGCCAGTCTCTTTAGGAGACTTGGGGCAGGAAGGAAGGAGAGGATTAACACTGCTTACAGTGTGAAGAGATGGTGCTTATTGCAACAGAGAAACACATGGGAGAAGGCAGTTGGAAAGAACTCCATGTGTGCTGCTTTGTTCCTGTCAGACTCCTAAGAGGTTCAAGAACACATCTGAGAAGGGAGCTTTGCCAAAGTAGTTGAAGGGAGAAAGCCAGCTACCAGACTGGCTCTTCAGCCAGATTTGCTACCAATTTAGTCCAGAGCTGGCATCAGGAGCATAGAAATTTAGCTGGAGATCAGAACATGCCATTGCAGCTCTCACAAGAAGAGAGCTGGCACAAAGCCTGAAGATGCTAAAATGTCCTTCTTGCATTTGAAAGTGAAATCCTCATGCCCGCTCTGAAGTCACAATTCACCTTGGAGGCAGGATAACAGCGCTGCAGGTTGCCATGTCATGTTTGTCTTTGTGCTTGGGCAGCATTTTCAAGTGCCATGTCCCATGGTCCCTGTTAGCACAGAGCTGTCATTAGTGAACACCCATGTTCTGCCACTGCTCTTGTACCTGCTGCAATTTGAACAGGTCTCTGTGCCAAATAATTTTGCAAGAATGAGAAGGGAGAAGCTGAATATGGTCAAGTAAATGTATGCCGTGAATGCTCCATACCCATTTCAAGCTGAGTTCATGCCAACATTTGTCAGACCAACCTTGATTTCCCTTTCATACAGACCTAGCAGATGCTCACTGAGGTATCATGCAGTGTGACCTTGTTACTCTCCCTCAATACATGTGTCTTTAAGGAGCATCACACAAGAGCAATCAGCTTCACCTGTCATTTCCTAAGTATTCGTCATTTCCTCTTTCACACCAAGCCTCTCTTCTGTTTACATATCTTATGCTGGACAGTTTCTGGAGGCAGATTTTTGCCAATGCTGTGGTACTTTAAGTCTCCAGACTGCCTGCAGACAGTTGGGCAGGTTCCAGGACTCAGAGAGCACTGTGAGTGTTGATTGTGTCTTTAGCAAGGGTTTGCTGATTTGGTTCTGATTAGTGCTGGTGATTGCTAGGTCCTGCCTGTTACACAGGCTAGAGAACAGCTTGCTGTTGGAAATCAGTTACTCATTCCCTGTTGGCAGAACTCGAAGCAAAGCAGTGCCCAGGCATGTTGAACTCTTCCAAGAAATGCAGATGACCTGAATTCAGAATATAGCTAATGAGAGCATCTTAATGCCAGAAGGTTACAAAGTATTCTCATGAAAGATGAAAAGACTTGTGCACAAAATAATTGCGGGTTTTGTCAGGTTGGCAGGTTTTCTGCTTTAGCAATGACTGTTCTGAGCTGCAGATCGAAGCCTGTCAGGAGGAGGTGCTCACCTGGAGCTGAATCTCACACAATACCTGGCATAACTGCCCTTCCTCTGGTGGTTTTTGCTCACACCAACTCCATCTGTTCCTTCCTGTCCTAGTTCTCCAAAAGCCCAATGCTTCTTTGATCTGGAGAAACTGGCTTTGTAGATTATAGTGTGCACACATTCCATGTAGCTGGGATAAAGGGATTGCATGAGGCACTGAGCAAGAAAAGATGTGATTGAAGTGGTATATTCAGTACCTTTTCCATTTTTATTCCTCTGAGCTTGGGAATTCAGCAGAGGAGATACTAGCCTCTCTCTAGAATTCATGACAAAAGCTGAGGCTCCTTCTGTTTTAATTTGGATTGCTGCAAGGGATCATTTTGCAGCCTTACACAAACACTGATCAGAGCTTTATTTTTTAAGAATAGCCATAATTTGGCCAAGAAGTGACACAATCCAGGCATGGATCCCTTTTGTGGGGATCATGTCCCATCTTTCCCACCTGATATCCAATGGATTTTAAACAGCCAGAGCACTTAGGCAAGAATCAATCATAGTTGTGTTTTACTGTTTCATAGATTCACCAAGATATTGGACTGACCAACCATGTCCCTTTGTTGAAGAAGTCACTGGAACAATTTGTGTACCGAGTGAAGGCAATGCTGGCATTCAACCACTGCCAGGAGGCCTTCTGGGTCGGCATCCTCAAAAATCGGGATCTCCAGGTGAGAATTACTGCCCTGCCCGGGGCAGTTGCAATCTGGGAAAGGACAGTGCTCATCTTTCCCAGGCAACTGTAACTCTGCCTTTGTGTAAGGATAGAACTAAAAGGCCAAATTCAGTGTGACTGTAGTACAATCATGTCTAGTGCAGCAGAAAGAAACATTTTATTTCAAGATTAAGACCTGCATCTCTGGGGCAGCTTTGCTGGGAGGGTCTCACACTGAGGGGTCAGATTTGATTGTCTGTAATGACTTGGTATGGGGGTCCTTCCCATGCACAGAAGGGAGGAGATAAAGGTCACTTGAACACCTTCACACACTCTCGTGTGTGGTTTTAACAGAACCCAATCTTGGCTCTTGCCTTCATCTTTCACTGTAGAAGCAAGATAGTTAAACAAAACTCCCTTTTTTTTTTTTTTTTTTTTTTTTTACTTGAAAGCTTTTTATTTAAGAAGGCAACAAAATGCCTATTACTTCCTTCCCACCCCGGGGGAAGGAACAGTGGCTGCCCCTCACGCTCAGTGCAGGTCTTCTGCTTTCAACTCAGGGAGAAGAAATCTTGACTCAGCCCTCCGAGGAGCGGGACTCGGACGAGGGCTCGGAGGACTCTTCGGCGGGACCCGCTGAGGAGGTACTTCAGGGGCCGCCTGGCAGCGCAGGCGGGGGCGGGCCGGGGGTGCAGCGCGGGCTCTGAGGGCGGTGTGTCCCGCAGGAGCCGAGCGGCAGCGGCACGGACACGGAGGCGGACACGGACACGGACACGGAAGGCAGCGCGGGGCGCAGCGGGGCCGGGCCGGCGCGGCCCTGAGGCGGCGGGCGGGCGGGCGGGGCCGGGCCCCGCGCAGGCGCGGCGGCGGCGGCGGCCATGTCGGTGCAGGAGGACCCGGTGCAGCGGGAGATCCACCAGGACTGGGCCAACCGCGAGTACATCGAGGTGATCACCAGCTCCATCAAGAAGATCGCGGACTTCCTCAACTCCTTCGGTGAGGGCGCAGGGCGGCGGCGGGGGCTGCGGGCGGGCCGGGCGGGGCGGGGGCCCGCGGTGTCTCACTGCCGCCTCCCCGCAGACATGTCGTGCCGGTCCCGGTTGGCCACCCTGAATGAGAAGCTGACGGCGCTGGAGCGCAGGATCGAGTACATCGAAGCCCGGGTGAGCAGCGGGGCGGCGGCAGGGTGGGGGGGCGGTTCGGGCCTGGGGCCGGCCCTGGCTGAGGCCTTTCCTCTTCCCGTAGGTCACCAAGGGGGAGACGCTGACATAGGCCCGGGGCGGCCCCGGCCCCCCGCCGGAGCACCGCCGCCCCGCACCTCGCTCGGGGCCCGCCGCCACCGCCGCCGCCTCTACTCGTGTTGCCAATAAACCGCTGTGCTCCTGCCCTGCCTGCTCTCTGCCTGCCTGCCTGCCTGCCTGGGGCCGGGCCAAGGGATGCCCGGCTCCCTGCCACCATCCTGGATGTCCAGAGCCTGCCCCTCCATCTGCTCGATCCATGGGGTCTGGGCACGGTTCCTCCCCACCCGTGGGGGCTGTGCCACAGAGGCCGCGGGCCTGGCTGTTGTCAGCTCCGGGAAGTACCTGACCAGCCTCTGAGGTGCTTTGTGCTCCTTTAGGGGTCACAGCAGAAATCTGGTGATCCCAGTGGTCTGGAGGATGTCTCAGCCTTCACGTGCACACGCCAGGGCAGTGTGGGGACAGGAGGCTCACCTGGCATGGTGCACGGTGCACATACCACAGGAGAGAGCCCCTTGCCAGCACCTGGGAAGAGGTGCTTATCCTCATCTCTGGGAGGCAAGTGGCACGGAGAAGAAAGTCTCTCAGCCCTTCCCACCACTCCTTTCTTTATCTCAGTTTTCCAGTGGGCATCTAGATCTGCACACTCACTGCTCATATTTAGCATTTGTTGGGAAGTCCATGGAGTTGGTATCTACAGTAAAGGTTTTATTGCTTCCCAGTGGGCTTTAAATGTCTTGGTATATTATTCTCCAACTGAAATGTTAGTTTTTTCATGATGGCCATGTGATGTTTGCAGTGTTTACTGAGCACCTGGGTAACTTAATGTTCTTTATATTTTTGAGGCTGTCTGACATCAGCTGGTTGCTCAGTATAGGTTCTCCTCCAAGCTCACAGTTTTTTTCTCTATAGGAATCTCTGTGTTTTCCATTGTTTGAATAAGTGGTCCTCCAGCCTTTTCCCCAGCTCTCTCAGTGGTTACATTCAGGTTGGGCTGCACATCAGGGAGGCTTAGCTGCTTTTAGTGCACAATGCCCATGGAAATGATTAAGATTCTTCACCCAAAGAGTGAATGGCTACCACAGACATCCCTGGGACTGTGGCTGTTCTGGGTAGACCTTGTTAGATCCATTGTTTGTTCCTGTTCCCAGCTCGTATTGTGCTGTGTCTCCCTTGGATCCCTGCTTGGTCTCCTGACAGGCTGTTGTAATGGTTCTCTCTTTTTCCTCTGACCCCAGGATTTCTCAAAGGAGTAGGTTTTGCCACGCAGTTGGTGTGGCCAAACAGTTTTGGAACAGGGATCTGATAGAAGGTACCACTTCTCCCAGGACCTGTGCTCTCATGGAGCTTCAGCACTCTGGGATCAGCCTGTCTGGTTCGTCTCCCAGCTGGAATGCTGGGCAGCTCACTGTGATACTGAGTTCTGCCCTTTTCCTTTGAGGAAGTCTTAGTAGTTCCCTAGAGCTCTGCAAGACTAGGCTTTCTGGTTTGGGTACTGCTTTTTCCAGGCCATCTCTGGGAGGTGGAGAAGCCTTCTGGTCCTCAGGCTGTGACACTGCTTTTTCTAGCAGCTGCTGTGATGTGCAGCCCTGTAAATAGATGTAGCTCTGATTATATTTCATTATTTTAAGGACTGGGGAATTCTGTTTGCCTTTTTTTCTTTGTACTGTATTTTGGCTTTTTTTTTTTTTTTTCAGAATATGATGCCCCAGGAACCCACATTAAACTTTTCTGGAGTGGATTTGTGTATTCTAATTTAGAAGACTGATTTATGTGTCGTGTTAGTGCTGCTGTTATCCCCACCTCACACTTAATGTAGCAGGAGATGGCAACATGCTCTGTGTGCTCAGAGCATGTCCTGAGAGATACGGGTGCTTGGGCACCCCCACAGCTCTGATTATTGGTATCTGAGATATTTTGGTGGTCTGAGACCTTTTCCCAGAGCCTGAACTGCAGAGGAAGCAGTTTGAAGCCCCTTACAAAGGTGCCAGAATGGACCTACAGAGCCTGAGCCAATCTGTAGGTTGAGAAAGTTTCTCACTCAGATGGCAAATAGGGGGCTTGTCATGCTCACTGCCTGCTGGACAGGCAGCCAGGCCTCATGGAGTGACTGGAACAGTTGGGCAGTCCCCATTTGAGGTTCCATGATTGGGGAATGAGCAGTAGCATTTTGATCTCGGGCAGGAGATGAGGTTGGCATCACCATTTTTGTGGTGTCAGCAGAAGAGGGAGATAGAGCTTGAATTCAAGCTTTGCATAGCCCTCCAAGGTTGTAGTCTCCGTTCCAGAGCACATATTTTAAGATGAATGGATTGGATCAGACTTAAATAGTTCTAATAAATAACCTTTGGGCTCTCTCTGTGCCTACTAAGAGCAGAGTCTTGATTTTAAGAAACGACTTTAAAGTCAAATGTACCTTCATCCCATTTATGTTGCAGGTGATTGAAGCTGATAATCATTCAGTGAGCTGAGGTGATCTCGAGAGCAGAATGTGTTAGGACACAGCTGTGTTGAGGGAGAGCTGCACTTTGACCCTAATAACTTGACAAAGCTGAATTTTAAAGATCCCAGAAGATGGTGTCTGCTTGCATCCTGGTACTAAGGCACTGACAGCAGTGGGAGTCACTCGAGTAGTTGTCTCCCAAAGAGAAGATTGGCCTTGCCTGCTTGGGATTGCTGCTGATCCCCAGGTCAGTGAGCTGGGGAGGTCACAGGGTATGGGAGGTCTCCACATTCACTGAGATTTCTGTGTCCAGTTTCCAGAAGCTGCCAGCAGTACTGCTCTGAGCTCTGCAGAGCCTGAGGACCTGGGACTTGGTCCTAGAGCATATTTAGCTTTAGAGTGTCAGCTCACCTTCCCCATCCCTCTCTCCCTGTGCAGTCTGACACAGTCCGTGCGTTTTCACTTTGTATCACAGAAACAAAAAGCCAGTAGTTGACAGAACCCTCTTTTTGGGAAGGGGGAGGATTCTCACTGGGGATATCCTGAAGCAAAAGTTTGACAATAACATCCTGGGGAAACAATGGATAGATCAGACTTGGAGTCTTGTCGGCTTCAGTCACACCTGTGGCAGGTTCGAGGTTCGCCTTGGCTGGGGGATGTTCCAGCCAGGTGTGTCAGTGCAGCACGGAGCTGCTGGCCCAGCCCCAGCCCTGCTGTGCCAACAGGTAACCCCACATGTGCTTCACTACCCAGTAACTTTTCTGCTTCCTGGCCTTACCGTCTCCCAGCAGGCGCATCGGTGAGAAAGCAGTGCGAGGACAGGTCTCAGCCTGCCTTGCCTTGCCAACAGGGTTACAAAATGGGTTCTAGGACCAAACCCATTCCACAAAATGTGAGGATTAAATATCGAAATCCTTGGCGTTGCCTGTGTGCTTAGAAGGGCTGAGGAAAGAAGCTTTATCAAGAGGATCAGCTGAAGCAGGGAATTGTCCCTCCTGCTCCTTTTGCTTCCCAGGGAGCACGTGTGGTCCCCTGCCTGTGGCTCTGCCTCCACAAGGCACTTCCAGCCCTATTGCTAGACCAGAAAAAATGGAGATGTGAAGGGACCCCAGGGAACTGGGAGAACAAGGAAGAGGAGAGATCCTGATTTTGTGCAGGTTTTTTTGCTGATTGCTCCTAGAAGCAGTCCTTTGGGAAGATTGTCCTCAGAGCTCTTGATCCTTGTGCTTGCTGCAGCACTTGGCTCAAGCCTGTGGCTGGCTGCACCTCACTGTTCCCCGCTTCTGCCTGTATTTCCTGCACCCTGGCTCAGGTTGTAGCAAGTGCACAACTGGGATTGGTTTTCAGCCTTTGTTTTTGCCTCCTCCAAGGAGCATAAGAAGGCCAGAGCCCTGGCTCTGCTGTGGGAAAGGCATCCTCACAGAGTGAGGTGCCAGAGCTGGAAAGTGCTGAGGCAGCTGGTGGGACAGGAGAAAATGGTGTTGAGGGAGAGGAGAAAGGCTGGGTCGGTCTTGGTCTACCTTGGAAACTCAGTCATTAGCATGAGGTTCAGGAATATTGTTAAGGTACTGTGGGACTAAATATTACCTGCCCTTTATGGACTTATGCTTTGTGCTGGGGCTGCACTATCCATCCCACTGATGGCCCTGGGTTTCAGCAGCCGCCCTTTAACTGGAAAACTGCCATTTTAGCTAAATTAGGAGCAGCAGCCACTGCCCCAGAGGCTGGACAACCCCCTCCCTCCTGCAGAGCCCCAGCCCACAGAGCGATTTGTGAGCTGACCCATAACAAAGGGGAGCTCCCCTAATGAGGGAACATTACCATCATTACCCACAGCTGTTCAGGAGGGGATCTTGTGCTTGTCTCAGTACTGGAATCACTCATTCTTTAGCCTCAGGACCGGTTGACAACAGAACCTGAGGAGGTCAATAACCATCCAGGGAGTGAGTGATACATCCTGGCCTACAGTTTCTGTTGATTTAGCCTGTTCAGACAGGCCTAGTTCTTAAATTTAACAGGCTTTAGCTAAAATTTTACTGTGTTAATTTGAAATACTAATATAGTGAATTATTTATTATGACAAGTAATTCCACAGAAGAGTACAGAATGAGAAAAAAAATTCCAGAAGATCTAAGTAGGGTGCAATGTTATGTTCCACTCTCCCATATGGTTCTACAAAAGCTTTCATGGCTAAACCTCAGGCTTTCTCTCTGCCAGAGGTAAACAGCTGCCTTCTCATGATCTCAGCATAACAGGGTGTTCAGGGTGTTACTAGTTGGGTGATGGTCTGGAAAGTGAGGGAATGGGTTGTACTTACTGCTTCTTGCTTTTTCCTTCTCAAAAGTTTCAGAGTTTAAAAGTGAAAAGGTAGCTGTAAATTAGCTGTAGCCTGCAAAATGCAGCTGACTGTGAGGCATAATCCCCCCTCAGTTACCTGTGCTTTGTAGTCTCACAACAGTTGTTGAAGCAGACTTTATTTAAAGGAAAATAAGTAGCAACTAAGTAAGTGCACAGAAGGGACTAATTTAACCAACCCATTGGATAAAAGGGTAGGGCAAGAGATGTCTTGGGAATGTTTTAATCTGTCAGAAATGTGATGACTAAAGGAGCAATTACTGCTCTATGTACCATCCCTGGGCCTCTCCTACACTCACTTAGAAGTATTTCTACATTTCTCATGCAACCTGCCCATGTGACAAATCCGCACACACGCTGTACTCAATTAGTGTCAAGCTAAGAGCTGCTCTGCATGTGTCTCACCTCTCTAAACCCCTCCTGGAAGCAATTTTCCCAGCATACAAAGAATAAATCACCATTCTGCTAACTCTCTCAGAGGACAGTTCCCAAATAAGGGCCAAATAAACACATGTAATACATGATAAAACATTATAATTAATGAGATAATATTCTTCCCAGCAGAAGTAGGTGCAGAGTATTAGCTTTTTTAAGTGTTAAATGTTATATGTAATTAAATATGGCAGGGTAGGTGAGACAAGGCACTTGAACAAAAGCACTTGTAGAAAACTAGTGAAACGACTTAACCCCAAAACCCAATCCTTCCTCTAAAAAAATATAAAAACCCCCAACAAAACCCCAAACAAACTGGTAAAGAAAAATCTATGTACGTGTACTACAGGAAGTATGACTGACTTTACCTGTGTCCCAGGCTCTCCAGAAGCATCAGTAGATGAAGAAGTGAGGAGGGCAGAGGGAGGGTGTACAGCCTGCCCCACACACCCCTCCTGGGGCACCAACTACACCAGGGTGAAACCGTTACCTTAATGTGACAAATGACTTAACACAGCCACACCTTGTGTAATCAATAGGCACTGTGCTACTGGAATCCTGTGCCTGGGAGTTTCCTGTGATGCTGCTGTCGCTCCTCACACACATTTTCGGGTGACTAGCATCGTGCTGCCTGTTTTGGCTCTCGTGCACCAGGGGGCTCTGCTACTCTTGTGGCCTTCTGCTGAAGGCTGGCTGGGTCAGAAACCATCATGTGCCAGTGAAGGAGCAGCTCCTCTAAACAGCCCTGGGGTGGCTCTAGTGAAAATTGTGCTGAAGGAGTGATGTGAGTTAGAGATGACTGAGAAGGGCTGGGAGGGGAGCACTGATGAGCTTACTGTGGGTATGGGATGAGTAGAGCCAAGCAGAGGCTTTGTGTTTTCAGCACCCTCTCTTTGGCTGCTGGAGGTGGGAGGGAGGGCATGTTTCCCTTCCCTATCAGACATTCCACTTGTGCCTCCCTCCCTGAGCCTGGGGATGCCCTGGGCAGGAGGGCAGCATGCCTGGGCTTCTGAACCCCTGTCATGGTGCCACTGCTCAGCTTTATGGGAGCCCAGGGCCCTTCTCCTCAGAGTGGGATCCCTGCATCTCCAGTGTCATCCTCATGTCCCAGAGAAGCCAAACAAGCAGGCCTGGCCCTCCAGCCCAAACAGGGGCTGTGCTGGAGCAGCCATGGCGGGGGTGAGGGGTCCTGACTAGTCAGGGCAGCTGAGCCCATTGGTGCCTGAGGCAGGCTGGGAGCTGCCCAGCTCCTCTCCCTCATACTGGCGGGATTGGGCCTTGGTGCCTTCCCCAGAGTTCAGGGACATGAGAACACGCCTGGAGTGCAACTGGCAGTGGCCAGAGGACGCTGCGGAGCTGCCACTGCTCACCCTGTGAGTCAGGGGTGGCCACGTGAGGCCCCAGCACCAGCCCCGATGCCTTCCCACCCACCCGCCACCACAAGCCAGGGCTGGCACTGGGATCTCTGCCCCTGGGATCCTGAACCACCGCACAGCCTTGCAGGTGAGTGCTTGGGAAGGGTTTAGGAGCTTCTTGGGGTCATGCTTGAGGTGTTTCAGGGTTGTGTCTTTGCTCTTGCTACACAGTTGGGTTGTTGGTTGCTGTCCGAGGCATCAAACCACTGTACAAGGGTTCTGGTGCTGTGGGGGTGAGCCACGGGACTTCCCTGTAACCTCTGCGACTTCTTGACTCAGCTTCCTCATTTTATATACATATTTTTTTCTCTGAAATCCTCATGGCAAGCCCTACACTGAACGAGAGGAAGAGTTTTTTTGCCTTAACTTAGACTACAAGCATGAGCTCTTCTGGCTTCTGATGAGCTCGTTTTCTTTCCTTCAGAGCTTTGCAGTGACCACAGAGAAGTGCACAGTGCTAAAGGAGAAATACAAACCAGGTAATTTTGAATGTTTATGTAAATGCTTATTGGGAGCACTGCCATTCCCAGCAGAGCTGGAAAACAGGCAGTGAGCAAACTGCTCCAGGTTTCCAGGTGTGAGGCTGGCAGCAGTGCAGCCACCGTGTCTGGGCTTGCTGTGAAAGCCAGGAGAGGAAGGAAGTGATGAAGCTGTGGCAAGGAGTGGGTGGGTTGCGCCTGCTCCCTTCTCCCCCCTCCGTGGGGCCGGTCCCAGCCAGCCCGGGGAGCTGCCCTCCCTGCGGGGACATGCTGGGTCTCTCCACATGCCTGTGTTCAAGGACACTGTAAAGAATGAAGTCTTTTGAGTTTTGCTACTTCTGTGTCGCGTTTCACCTATATTTGGCAGCAGGAAGGCAAGCAGAGGGGGTAGCAGAATTACCTCACTGGTGTCACAGCCTGAGGAGACTGGAGCAGGAATGGTTTCAAACCGAGCCAGCGTGGATAAGCTTTTGTTGTCTCACTGATAGAAACAGCTTTCATCACAGCCCTCCAGGACATCTTCATGTGGAACCAGCTGCTATGACCTAAGACTTGCAGGTGTGCTTTAAGAAGTTGGTTTGGTTTGGTTTGGTTTTATAGAAAGACAGGGAGGGACTTAATGTTTAGGTTTGAAATAAAATTAAGCAATATTCAGTATCCTCATAGAACTTAAAATGAAAGGTAAAAATAGTTTCAAAGGGAAAAGGTTTAGGATTGTCTTGGTTT
Source organism: Lepidothrix coronata (assembly GCF_001604755.1). Taxonomy (NCBI): domain Eukaryota; kingdom Metazoa; phylum Chordata; class Aves; order Passeriformes; family Pipridae; genus Lepidothrix; species Lepidothrix coronata. The sequence continues at coordinate 3,493,479 of NW_016690258.1, forward strand.
TGTCTTGAAATCATAACAACCTTATTTTACTTTATTTACATTTTTGTAATCCCATTGAGCAATTTCCTTCAGATATATTTCAGCAGCTAAGCAAAAAGTTTTTGTGTATGGCAGTTATTAGCCTCACTTTCTAAATCTGACTCTGCACACAGGTTTTATTCTAACTTGCTAAAAAGACCTCACTGCAATTAAATTCTGATTTACTCTGGGGAAAGCAAGGTGAGGTCTGTTGTTTGTGTCATTCTCCAATGAGCTCATGGCCAGGCTGAAATGTAAGTATATTATCATCCTTTTGTCATTATGAGGTATAATCAACTAAATCACTTTTAAAATATACAATAACTAAGCACCTATACTTATCCTTTGTTTAGATCTGATTTTCTTTCCAGAAGAGCCACAGGGGAATTAACTGTGCATAGTCTAAGAGAAATTAGGTGCCCAACTTCCTCTGTTACGTAAATCTTGGTGACTGACTGGGCTGAGCTGTGCTGGAGGCACAGAAAGGGAGATGGGAGCAGATGCTGGCTGCTCCTGAATCCTCCTGTGGCATCCAGGCCTTACCATAGCGGGATGCATAAGTGCATTAGGCAAAGGTGTTTCTGTTCCTGGAAATTCCAGTCATTTGGGCCAGCAAAGGGGCAGTTTTAAGGTAAATCACTCTGACAGCACAGGAGGGTGAAGTGTCTTCTCTGCCCTCAATGTTGAATCTGCTCTTGAGTGTGGTGGGACGGGTCAGGTAGTGCCCACCTGCTCATTTTGTCTTAGGGATGACACAAAGCTGGCACAGGGCAGCTGCTGCACTTTCTGTGTTCATGTCACAGAAAGAGCAACATGGCTCAAATGTGCCAATGAAAGTGGCCTTCACCAGGTATTAGGAACCCCAGAGACAAACCTCCTTAATTTCACTCAGCAATAAAAGCTGTGGATATTTGTAAATTATTTTATGAAGTGGAATTCATCAGTCAGAAAAGAAGTGTTTATATTTTAAGTACTTTTGTTCCTTTAGGTCTGGTATTTCAACCTTGCGGTCCAGAAGGAGGCCTAAAGGATTTAACTTAAACAAGCAAACACTGTTGCAAGGTTTAAGCTGAGCAAATAGGAAGGCAGGAAAGAAATTGAAAAAGGCAGAAACCATAGGTGGAGATATATAACTGCACAGAAGTGACGCTCTTCGTTGTGCAGCCAAGAACGAGTCTGGCTGGGGTGTGGTGTGTGGTGTGCTGGGTTCCTGCATTTCAACATCAGCGGTTGCTGACCTGGCAGAGGGACAAATGCATTTCCTGCATTCCCTATCAGGTGCTCACAGGCTCACAGTGCTGCTGCCACAGCCACAGCAGCAAAGGCTGGATGTAAGTCAGGCAAAGGGATGATCTGCCACTGTAGAGCTTTTGCATGGACTCATCATTGGAAATAATCTCAAAGTGTTTCCTCACAATACACCTCAGAGGCAGGTAAGCAGTTTTTTGGGCTCAGCCTTTAGAAGTGGTTAAAGAGTTTATGTAATTTTCTTAGAGCCTAAACAGTGGCTGAAAGGAGTTTCAAACTAAGGACCTCATCACTTGAAGAGCACTTGCAGCCTTGGAAAGGAGAAAGCCTCCAGAATTACCAACATACTGAAAATGTGGGATCTTGACCTTGGTCCCAAAGGAGAGATGGGTTTTACAGCTACTTTGGGGTCTGTTTGTTATCTAATTTCCTCTGAGAATTGGCACCCTAAAAAGCTGTTCTGTTTGAATGTTTGATTGTGTGTTACACTGTCCTTCTGAAGATATTAACTGACCTCTCTGGGGTTTTGTATTAGAATATTTTTTGACTGATGTGGTGGTCTCTAGAGAACTGAAAGTGCCTGTAGGAAAAAAAAACAGGTTTCATCTGGAATATTTGAAAGAAATACTTAGTTTTTAAGCTACTTGATTGGAAATGTTTTGTTGAATGGATACAAAAATCATATTGTAAGAAAAAGTGTGGATGTATAAACTGCTTTCCTGTTGCACCCTACATAATAGAAACTGTGCTTCAGGCTCCCTGAGCATCATCTTCTGCATCTCAGTACAATAGTGAATTAGTTGAAATGTTGCATGAGGGGAGAAGCATCAGTGTGGGATGCCTGGATCACAGTAGGCATAAAGCTGAAGTTAATGGAAATTTCCTTGTTGGGAAGAACAGATGTTGAAGCATCAAAGTCTTCTGTGAGACAAAAATTCAAAGTCTTGTGGGACTTTCCTATGAACTGTTCTCCCTGGTCAATACATTAAGATGTCAAAGATACAGAATAATCATTCTGTTTTGTGAATGGAACAGGACCTATTAAGTTACTCACATCTGTGGTAAATAGTTAATTAGACACCTTGGTAGCTGTAAAAAACAACAACGTGAATGATCAAGTCCAACTTCTTTTTGTTTTACTCATGATGATCAAACTTTTGTTCTTTCCTAATAACCAAAGGCCAGCCCAGCAGGACTCACTCAGAGGAATCGAGAATTGGGTCCCAGGAGGGTAAATGAATCATGATGTGAAACTCCCATTGCAACAGAGAAGTGATTTAATAGCTGGAGGGCCAGAGATACATGCCATGTTTGCAGAAAATCGAACATAAGACAGAAAACCAGAGAAGGTCAGTGATGTGATTCTAATATGCTTTTTCTCCCCTTTTGAACAGGCACAGCAATGGAGAACTTGAATGTCCTGGTCTCAGATCTTACTGAAGAGCAGCAAGGTAAGGGGAGCACACAAATATCAAAGTTTCAGCTCATTCACACTCCACAGCAGTGTTTGCCAGTGTGGTCGTGAGTCAGTGAAATCTGGTTCCTCTGAAAACACACTCCATCCATGCCCTGGCTTGTGAAAGAGAGATCAGCAGTCAATTCCCAGCTCTTCCACACACTTCTGTCAGGCCTTGGGCATGTGATAGTGGGAATTTAGGTGCACGAAGGAGACTTTGCTGCACATCAAATGCCTAATGAGCAATCCCAGTACCCTGGTATCCAGCCCTTGGGGTCTTTGTGCCTGTCTGTAAAATAGCATGGTCAGAATAAGCACCCATTAAATAGCTAGGAATACTTTGGAAACACATGCCCTATGTATCTGAGACAGTGGCATCATAGGGGCATCAGTTATTTGTATGGATATTCTCCTACTGTTTTCTGGCAGACCAAGACCCTTTATACTATAAAGCACTACTTTCTTTCCTGTGTTCTGGTGTTGGGCAACATGTTAGAGCCTGGAGTCTGTCACCACACCTACACTGAGCACCACAGAAACACTGCCATGCAGCCCACCTCTGCTGCTGCACAGTCATAGGCTTGTTTTTTCTCCCAGACATGTTCCAGAGGGTTTTTACTGCTGATGCCAATTACTTGGAGAATCACGAGAAAACGAACCAGTCCTTTTGGGAATCACTTGTAAAATGTTTAGCCACCACTGACCCACCTATCCTGAATACTGAAGAAAAGAACAATGTAAGTTACTAAAGGAACATGTATCCTTGTTATATACTTTTGTACTTTCCTACTATACTCTGGAGAGAGAATATTTGTAGTCCAGTCATCTGATATGCTAAAATATGCTGAAAGGTTTAAAAGGGCATTTAGATAAATGAGATTCAGGGCACTATTTTTTACTTCATTGCTCTCCATGTGCAAAATAACTGGCTTTGTATAAGTTCCTCAGGATCAGTTCAGCTCACTATTTTGTAGGCGGGACCACTGTTAGTGACATTTTGCTGTAAGGCACTGCAGAGATTGCATGTCCATTTTCAGACCCTGTAGCTGTATTTCTCCAGCTCTTTAAATAGTTAAATATTGCCTATCATGCTTTTTGTTCCCAGTTGACAGCTCTACTCTGAGTATACATTCTCTTTCCATCTTTGGCTTTACTCTTTGTCCCTGATTTCCCACTTCTATGGTAGGGGCAGGGGGTTAAATTTCCACAGACAGGATGAGATACATTCACTTGTACATCAGGGTGTGGTTTTTCCAGGTTATGTTTTATTGGAAGGACTTAACTTTTGTTTCAGCTCCTCAACAGCTGCGATGTCCTGCCTGGGGGCTGTGCTGCCTGCCTGAAAGCCATAGAGAAGAAAGGAGTCAGGGCAATGGCTGTTCTTTACCTCTTGCTGAAGGCATCCAATCCATCTGGATACAGACAGCTGCCCAGCTCCAAAGGAAAGGGTGAGTCCTCCCTGCCTGCCTGTCAGCTATTTTGTTGCTGCAGTGCCAGTGGCACTTGACAGCAGCTTGAAAACTCTGATATGTGCTTGGAAGTGATTGTTAGTGACCAACTGAAATGTCTACAAGTACTGCTTAGGAAAGGCAGTTATGTATGGTGGTAATGGGAGCCAAAGACAGTATTTTACTGTAGTTTGAATTGGCTTCTTCTGGGGGAAAAATCCCTGTGTGTTTAGGGAGAGGATGTCCTGGGATGATGCTGCCAGAGAAATTTCTGACATGCCATGGTGCCCCAGTGTTCCCATCTGGCTGGACTGATGACACCCAGGACCCCTCTGAACTCTGACAGTGGTAAGAAATCAGACCTGAGCCACTAAAAATATTTTTGCAAATAGTTTACATGTAGTAAAACTAAAAGGAATGGCTAGAGGATGGCACTCAGGATGCTGAATCTAGCAGCAGGATACAAATAGATTCCACTGCATTTCTTGTTTGCCTAGTTATGCAGTAAGAAACTAAGGGCAGTTCCCCAGGGTCCATAAAGTCATTAATTGTCTTTAATAGATGACAGAGCTGCACTCACTTAAGATGACCTTGAATTTAACTGGAGATCCTTAAGGACATCCTGTTCCTTTTTCTGCCTTGATCAAACATGTTCCCGAAGGGGAAAGACCTCCCACCCCGGAGCACAGCCCCCAGCGTTGGTCATCTGTCAGGGTGGGACTGTTCATCACAGGAGGACCCTCCTGCCCTTGTGCAGTGAGAGCCTGAGCAGCCAGGGGGAAGGAATTACATCTACCTTTCTGTGTCCAAATACTGCCCCTAATAATGGAGCACTGCTCAGACCCCCGGCCCTCAGCCCTGAGCTGGACGTGAGGCTGTAAGGATTCACCTGCACTAAAGTGCCTGGGCCGCCTCAGCGCCCTGCAGGTGCCTGCCCTGGTGATCCGGCTTTGAGGGATGTGCTCCTGTGCCACGAGAGGGAGCTGGAACCGCGGCATCGGCACAGGGAGCCCGCAGCAGCCACCGGGGTGACGGCACAAGTAGCCCAGGGAAGGGTGAGCCACTCTTCTCCAGCTAAAGCATCGTTCAGCTGCAGCTGCTGTTGTTTCAGGGAGTGGGAATTTGCACAGGGGTGACATTATGAGTAAATTAAAGGCCAGAATATGAAACTTTAGGCATCTACCACAACCATTTAAGAAAGTCTAAACTGTAGTGTGTACGAAGCTTGATTTGTAATGTTTTGTATGACTCATTGTGTGCAAAAATACAGCTGAAGTAAGACTAAGGGTCTGATTTCCTGTCAGGGAACCTTAATAAAGCATGGTGAAATCTGTCGCTGTAAAAGAGAGAAAACGTAGTCATTGATAATGTTTTTTTCTTTATATATAAAACAGATGAAAAGTTGAAACTCCTGAAGAGACTGGAAAGGAATCTTGTACTTTCACAGGAGGAACAAAAGGCTGAAGATTCATCTCATGAATCCATGGATGAAGATACACAAGGTAAAGAGGATTTATTTTATTTTCCCTGATAAATAACTTAGTCTGATTGCATGTTCAGAAGAGATTGACATAGCAGATGTGCAGCAATTCAGAGGCAATTCTCCAGAGCTCTGAAAAAAGTAGGAAATGGTGCAAAAAAGAGAACATAGAAAATCATCAGTACCTTTACATCAGCAAAACAGTGGCTGCCTCCCACTCTTGTGGGAAGCTGGAGGTTTCAGAAGCATAGAAATCTACTGCAGGGTTCCTTCCCAAATAAAAGATCTGTGACCTCCTATGGCTTATGGTGTGACTGAAGCCTGAGCTATAGCAGGAGGGGAAGAATAGTCAGTGTATGGCAGTAGCTGGCAGTGCTGTGGTACTTCTCTAGCATTTCTTATTTGCAAACATCAACTGTGTGTCAAGAGTCACTTTGGCTGCCACTAAAGACCATTTCATTCATGGAAAACGAGAGATGAAGTGACAGGCAACATGGAAGTGGTAATGCTGATATTGGCTTACTTTGTTACAGAAAGCTGATTAACTTCAAATATGTTGTATTTAGAAATAATTTTTTCAAGCTAATTAGCAGTGCTGCTGATGTATGTTTTTTAAATAAGAACTTTCTCACTACACCCCTTTATACAAGTTACTCAGATTTTGTTGGGTTTCACCTATTCAGCCAGCTTTGAAGAGAGCTGTGAGGCAAAAGCAACCAGTAGCAATCCTTGCATTTGAAAGCTTTGATTTTTACCTTCACATGATTATATTATGAGCAAACAACTACAGTGCTGTTGTTTCTGATACTTCTGGCACATTCTTCTTTAATCTGATGAAAAAACACCTTCTCTACCCAGACAGTGATGAGGAAGATTTAGGAAGACAGAAGACTGAAGGCCAATTACTCGGAGGTAGGACAAAGTGGCAACAGTATTGGCTTTTACTGGAGACAACCAACATAAACTAAAAAAGGATAATTTTATGCATTCTTTGGTCTGACTGTTGAACAAAGGTATATTAACAGGTGTAGACATAGGAGCATGACAAGGCAGAATTTGGCTGTTGGAAGGACATTTCCTACAAGATGAAGCTGAACTGATACTGACACTCAGCCACGCCTTGTGCTTAGAGTTGAACAAGATTATCATCGAGGACCACCTCGTTCCTGAGGCTTTTCCCTCCCTTCCAAAGGAAAGATGGAAAAGAAGGACAGTGCAGATAAAGAAAATGAGCTGTGTCAATACACAGAAATAGCTATAGAACTATGGATGTAAAAAATGTAAGGCTTTAATATTTTAACTAATGTCTTAAACTGAGCTCAGCCCAGATGTAAGAGCAGCTCATTTAAATTGACATTAGGAGATCTAATTTGTCTCACAGGAGTCTGATTCTATCTGACTGCAGGTATTAACCTATATCATCTTTGCATCATGTTTTAGGCACACCAGCAGAGATGGTTCCCTACAGAGATTCAGGTAAGCGTTCCCAGGTAACCTCCTCCTGCTGAAAGGATGTTTATAACTGCAGAATCTTCTTACTGACCTGCTGATATACTAAAAAATAACCCCTGGCTGTCAATCCCTTGCTGTCCAGTTAGACTTGGGCATGGTGCAGATATTCTGTTGCAGAAAGCTCCTGCCTTAGCTCAGAGCATTCCCAGCAGGAGGTGCCAGGTGAAAGCCAAGCAACAGAACAGTGCCAGATGAGAGGGTTACATGGACTGCATCAACCAGTGGGAAGGCAGATTTCCTCTTACCAGGCACTGCTGTGCAGCAGCAGAATGGATGTAAAAAGCCCAGAGCAGGAAGTCTTCATGGCTTAATTGCATTACTGACCCCACTCCTCCTGCATCCAGGCTGAGGCCACATGCATGAGTTAGGAGTGACAGCCCAGTGGAGTGGCCTTCTTGAGGGGACACCTGCTTAACCTTCTCTTCTGTGCAGTAGAGAAGATATAAATTGCAGCATAACACCTTGAGGAGGTGTTTGAGTTACCTGTCCCCAAGGAGCTCCACAAAACACCAGGGCAGAGAATAGGTTGCAGTGCCATATTCTCCCCACATTGCCAAGTACAGAAAGAGGGTCCCAGTACTTTTCCAGTTGATGTTTGGCCTCTCTACCACTTGCTCCAGCCTTTGTTGCTTCAGTTCTAGATTAGTTCAATACCCCAAACTGAAAATGTTTGTCTAGTGCAGGACACTGTGTCTGCTGTGCTGGGCAGGTTCAGGTCACACACACTTGCAGCTCGTGATCCCAGCTCTGCCTGGGTTTAGTTTCAGTTTTAGCAACTGTGTATTATTGGTAGTAATTGGTATTTTTACCATCACAAATAACATAACTATATTGCTTTTCAGAGATTACCAGAAGAGAAGATTCAATTGCAGATGGTAAGTACAAGCAAACAGAAGTTTATCTTGTATTCTTGTAGCTGTGGTTGTGCAAAGCACCCAGGAATCAAACTGAAGCTCCCTTGTACTGCAGCTTTATTCCCCCAGTGTAATTCTGAGACTATGGATTGTCCCAGAAGAGACAGAAGAGACCCAGAGTGCTTTAAAACAATTCAGTATTGTTAATGCAGCCATCTGGTTACACTTTTGTTTTTAAATTTTTTTGAAAAAACTTGCTCTTTGAGGTGATTTTAAAATTGCTAATTTGATCTTTCTGAAAGGCTCACAGATCTTTTATTTGAACAAACAGTTTTACACATATTCTGCTCTGAGAATCTATTTCAGATACAAAAAGGGAAATAAACTTCAAACTCCTTAATTTCTGAGTTCCATGGCAATAAAAGACATTTCTTTTTTGCAGCATATGAGAACCAGAGCACTCCCCCCGCTCAGTGGGCAGTTCGGTGGATGGGCATACGGAAGGATGGTAATTTTTTTAATTTTTTTTTTTTTTAATTGAACTGATGACTAACCTGTTGAACCTTAGTCCAGTCCAAGAATAAGATCTCTGGTTCAAAAAACCTTTATTTTCCTGACATAAGTACTTTGCTGAAGTGCATCAAGACTTCTTGATGAAAATCATCAAGGCTTCTCCCAGCACCTTGTGTGCAGGTCCATTGTGCAGCTGGTCCTAGTGCATGAGACTATTCCCTCACTGATACCCTGGACCTGAAGGTGCTTTCCAGATGGCCTTGGATACAGTTGTGACTTAATCTTCCTTCTCAATTTCAGATGAATTCTTTCATTTTGTCATTCTTTGCTTTGCAATTGGAGCTTTACTAGTTTGCTACTACTACCACCAAGGTAAGGCAAGATTCAATAGAAGGATAAATTGTTGAACTCTGGGAAAATGAACAAAGCCAACATTTATTTTTTTGCCTTAGATTGGACTATTTCTCTTGGAATTGGTTTAATCACCTTTGCTTCCCTGGAAACCACTGGGATATACTTTGGTCTAGGTAAGTGTCCCTACAGCAGCAGCTCTGTCCCTGCACTTAGGACAAGGTCATACAGCCACTACTCAAGGCTGTGGAGTTGAGATTCCATAACTCCCCGCAGAATTATCCCCCAACATCCCCTCCACAGTTACAGTGAGACTGCAGAGGAGCAGCCTTGGTGCCCCTGAAGGCAGAGGTTGACTCATTTTTCCTTCTCAATGCTCACAAGACCCTGAGTCACCTCTTTCTGCAGCAATGGCCGAATGCTGTGTTGCCATGACAACGGGTAATTTTAGCAGCAAGGCCGAGTCTTCCCAGATCCACCCGATAAGATGCTCTGCTCACTCTGCTCACTCCGCTTGCCATCCATTCCCCTGGGACTGAGGACAGCTCCCAGCAGAACCTGGATGGCAGCAGCTACTGGGAATACTAAAAAAATAAGCATTTTAGCAATCCCTAGGGATGGCAGAGGAGAGGTGCAAACAGCAGCCAGTTTGGGCTCCCCAGCCAGGAACTTTTAACATCCTCTGTAACCTGGTGCCACCATTTCACTGGGCTGGGGGTGGTTCTCTCAGGAATCAGTCTTGTTTCTACTTTGTTATTAATGGTATCGCAGAAGTGCTTGTTTAAACAAGTGTCAGTATTTGGGTTTTGCCATTTTCCTGGTTTTTTATGTTTTATGTAAATGTGTTTGTTTTCACAACCAGTGTATCGGATTCGGAGCGTCCTTGACAGCTTTGTTCCTCTGATTGACAAATTCAGGCCAAGAGGTAACAGTGCTCTTTTTACTGACAGTGTGTGTCTTCCCTAGACCTTCCTGGGTACTTTGGTTTGGTCAAGTATTAAGATAAAGTTCTCTAAATTACAATTTACAATCTTATTTCTTTAGTTAAAAAAAAAAAAAAGAAATATTTTACTACAGTTCATTACAGCTTGGGTTTGAAAATGGATTATTCTTGACTCTTTCCCTGTGGCAGAGCATTTTCACATTTTTAATACCCCCGTATGGGGTATTAACTACTCCTGGCAGTGTCTGCATAAGAATTCTATGGCTCAAATAAAACTCAGGGAGTGGGGGGAGTTTTTGCACGTTGGGTCTTCAAACAGACTCCTGGCTCACGTTTATCCATATTCATGGACACAAAACATGAAGAATGCTGGAAAGCTGCATGGATACAGGACAATCTGAACACAGCAGTCCTGACAGCTGTCTTTTTCTTCATGACACAGGTCTGAGGAAAGCTGCCTAGGAGGAACGTTTCAGGAGAGTTCCACAAACCATGCTGTCTGAATTCTCAGTACTAGAAGAACTGCTTTATGAGGTGAACCTAAAAACTGAATGACCAATGTGAAATATTGAAATGTCAAACCACCGAAAGACATCACTCTTTCCCCTCAAAAATAAACCTGAAACGGGGGTACAGGGCCCATTCTTGCTTCTGAAGGGGTTTGTGGCTCAGCAAAGCTCAAACACAAACCAGCATCTAGACCGTGATTGCCTTAATTCCATTAAATATGAACACATTCTCCACGTGATTCTGCCTGTGGTGCATCAAAATCAACAAAATGTCCTGTGCTGGTTCTGGATGAGGCTCTGGATGTTTCAGTAGGAATCCTGGCAGCCCCAGAGGCACCTCCTCCTCCCTCCCTGTGATGCCCAGAGCAGGCAGCCGTGGTGCTGCTCTCCCAGTTGAGCCCCAGCAGTGCAGCAGAGCTGAGGCAGATTAACTGTGGCAGAACTCGGAGCAGTGGGCGGGCAAGGATTGCACCTGGGGAGAGCTGGGGAGATGTTACATGCACTGACATAATGGTGCAGTAATGAGATTATTAACAACAGCAAATTTCATCTCTTCTCCTGAGGGGAAAAAATAAAGTGTTTGATTTGACTCATCCCCCAATGTTTGAGCAGAATAAAGTGAACTCTGGCATCCCTTTCAGTTTATAGGGCCATGTTACAAATTATATATGTAGGGCTAATACAATCACAGGCAGACTGCAACAAAAAGTATACCTTTAAATTTTTAGTAAAAATGTAAGGTCTTCATACCCATAGAATGATGAAGGCAACAAGTTGAACAGAGAAAGCCATAAAACATGGGATTGTAAGGAAATGTAGATCTGAAAACCATTAACCCAAACAGCCCAGAGGTTTAGACGAACAATTTCAACCCTTGCTCAGAAAATTAGATTCCTTTTTGGTTGTGCTTAATTTTAAGCACCAGTGTCAATCACTTGGTCCTGCAGTTCCACCTGCACTGCCAGAAACACCAACAGTTGCACCCAGGCCTGCACCAACACAGCACAGCACCCACCCAACACCTCAGGGGCTAAATTGTGCAAGAAGGATGAATACCTTATTTCGTAATACTTATATTCTCATTTACATGTACTATTTCCATGTCTTTGTAGAAATATCCTGTCATCCTAAAATACTGTATATTTTGTGTTAGTCTGCAAATACAGCCTTGCTCAGACCAGTGTAGCCTTGTCAATGGCAAATGGCTTTTGGGTGAACTGAGAACTACACAGAGTCACCCTGCTCTGATGAAAAGGGCATTTTTTAGTGTTCTCTGCTGTGTAACATCTTTCTGAAAGGCAATTTGTGGAACAGTCAGGATGAGAAACATATTTCAGTACTAAATGTTTTCAACTGGGTACTCTGCAGTCACAACAATGAATTTTTATTTTTTTTTAACAGAAGCTTAAGGGTAAAACAAGCAAAACATTTAAAAACAGCAAAAAATTTAAAAAATGACCCAGTGTATCCCACTATGCAAAATGAAATGCTCAGCCAGCTTAGAGCAGCTCACCTGAGAAAAGTCAATTTGATAGAAAAAAAGCAACTTACACAATCAGCTGCTTCCTCTTGGGTACCTGGGAATTTCCTGCCATTCTTCCAGATCCTCCTTTAGTCCTTCTCAGTGTCACTCTTGCTGCAGCACTGGCCAAGCACTCAAAAATACAAGTTCCTATGAAAAGTTTCAACCTCCTTCATGAGCCTGTGCTCACTGCACCACCATTCAGCATGTCCTCCCTGAGCCCAGGGCTCACTGCTCATTCCCAGTGCTCTGCTAGCCCTCATCCCCACTTTCCCAGCACATCAGGTACTTCCTCCTTGCCTTTGGCTTTAAATGGCTGGGGGGCAGCACAGAGAGGAGGGACTGAAAACACTCAGCTGTTATCCCACCACACCAAGCCCCACAGAGAAAAAAAGGGATGAAAGCCCAGGAGGTTTTTTAAGCTGGTATTTTTATTAGAACTCTCTACATAAAGCACCTTTGCCTGCCTTGAACTGACAGCACCTCTCCGAACAAGCTCTTCCGTAACACAGCACGAGATGCTTCGAACTACTCGGCGTTCCTGGACTTGGACACGGCCGCCCTCACAGCCTGCATGATGGCATCCTTGTCGATGCCAAACATCCTCAGGAGCTCCGCTGACTTCCCGCTGCGGGGCACCTGGGACACGGCCAGGCGGTTCACGGTGACGCCGGGCTCGCCCACCACCGCGGCACACACGGCCTCGCCGATGCCACCTGCGGAGAGAGGGCAAACACGGCCTAGAGCGGAGCATCCGAGCAGGGAATGCACAGGCTCTGTGTGTGCCTGAGCAAAGGGCCCTGCAACGTACAGCCTCGGTCCCCAGGCTTATGAAAATACCAATCACGTGTATCTGAGTTGGCCAAGTGTGAAATGAAAACCTTTCCCTATATCAAAGGCATTCCGAGGACAGGCAGCCTGACATTTCTGAAGTACTTCCCAATCAGCAGCCAGACACACCTGCCTCTCAAGGGCACAGGACTGTCAGCAAGCTCTCAGCACCTTGGCGGCAGCCACCGAGGGATAGGTTTAAAAATACATTTAGACTGAAGAGTATTTAGGAGTGTACTTAACGTGCTGAAATTCCAACCAATCTCAGCAGCATTTCAGAGCTCCATCTCTCCCCAGTGCTGTACGTGCCGCTGGGCACCTCTCTGGTTATGTAACACACTTGCAACCTTTGCTGGGAGCTCAGCTCACACTGAGTCACTATCACTGACAGGGACAAAGGATGCAACGGGAACTGCGTGGAGGCAGGAGAGACACTGGAAGCAAGAGTACTAGGGAAGAAGAAAACACGTGACTTGTGTCCAAAGCATGTGCTCTGGGACCTGGTAGGAGAGACGCCTTGGTGCTGCCCTTCAGTCAGGGTGTATCTGGGAGGCCTTCCCACAGCTTGGGCATGGTGGGATGTAACCAGTCGAACTGAGCCTGCAGCCAGGGGCACCTCTGCAGGGCAGCTGGTAAGATCAGCCTGATGGGGCCTGCAACACACTCAGGGTTCTGATGCTTGTACAGCTGCCCTGCTCTGCCTGCTCCAGAGAGTTAAATAGCCTGTTCAGCACCTCACAGTGTCATGATTTGCCATCTTGCAAATCTGCAGTATAATACTTGTCCAGATTTGAACAGTAAGCTTGAAAATTATGAGGTTCAGTGACCTATCACCATTCAGAGTCTGGAACAAAAGTATGGTGTATCCAGCACTTATGGTAGATCTAGCTCACTTCAGGTACCTGGCAAGAGTGATGCTCACCTTAAAGTAGGGTGAGCAATATTATCATAATTATATCTACTAATTTCTATTAGTAGACATCTACAACAGCAGAGAAGAAAGAGGGAGGAATTTATCCCAGAGGGACTGCAGAAACTGCCAAAAACATCTGATTTCAGGCAACCTGGAGCCAAGCTTTTGGACACAGGGAATACTTAAGAAGTTTGCACAGCAATGGTCTCTCCTGCAATTTCACACCTGCAGAGCAGCTGCTGTACAGCCACTCAGAGAACACTCCTGTTCAGAACCCCTGCAGCACAACAGGAATTTACAATTTCACTGGGCACAAATGAATCCAGACTTCACTTGGACCAAGCACAGAAGGGCATCAGAAAGGCAGCCCTGATTAAACCACTGCATCTGAGGAAACTTTCAACCCTCAGTGTCACTTGATAATCCTAACAGCAACAAAAAGGCTGAAATCTCTCTTTGGCTTTAATGGAGCAACAGCATCAGATCCCCTACTCCTCTGCTGGGTCAGAAGCTGGGAGCTTCCAGCCCCTGAGGGCTGTGACCTCCTGGACCCTGCTCACCTTCATAGTAGTGGTCCTCAACAGTGATGATTCTGCCCTTGGTTGCTCTTGCACTTTCAAGTATTGTCTTCTTATCCAGGGGCTTTATAGTGAAGGGATCAATCACACGGATGAAGATTTTCTCTGCAGAAAACAGAATGAAATGATTTGCAACATGAATGTGGAGCATGCAGGACAATGCCAGTGGCACAGGCAATCACTGTGACCTACTAGACCATTATGAAAACTCCCAGGTACCTGAACCTATGGCTTGTCTACCACAGAAGTCAACCAACCCTAATTTCTGTATGCATTCTTTCTCCATGCACCTTGTGAAATAGTAATATCCATATATATCCACAGTAACATCCATTCATTCACAGACAAGACAGAAAAGCCTTGGGTAAGTGACTCAAGGTCACCAGGAGTGCCCATCAGCAAGACATGTAACTGGCCTTCCCCCAGGTAAGAGCAGAATCCACTCACCAGAAAACCCTTCTTATTCAGATTGTCAATCGCAATTTTTTTCCTGGACCTTTATTTTACCTTTAACTTTACTGTCAAGCCAGGCATAATTTCCTCCTGATTCTTTGCTTTTGTAGGCATTTTGAGTTTTTTCTTCACTGCAGGCTGCCACGTCCCAGGTATGTCTCTCTGAACTGCCCCAGCCCTGCTCGGGGCACCCTTAAGGTTGGCACCAAACCCAGGATCTGTTCTGTGCTCATAGGGCAGGCCCAGATGGCTCGTTAAAACTGCACACAAATGGCAATTGTTTATAAAGAATAGCAATTGCTGAGGTTTTGTCTGACCCTGGGGAGCTGAACACTGGGTCAACTCCTACACATGAAGAGGGCCTATTGTCACAGTTTTATGACTGAAGGCTCTTTAGTGGCCAATACATTTTGGGTATTAGATACTGCCTCTGCCCTGAGGGATTATCTCTCCAGAGGTGGTTACTCACACTTCAAGATCAGCAGAGCATTGCAAAGCATGGTAAAATGCAGAAAAGTAACAATGGTTCTGAAAATGCAACTTTTAAAATGTCCTAAGGCTGGTGACTCAAGGTCACGACAAAGCATCAGTCCAGCCAGACACTGCACACAAAGCTCCCCCTAAGCCACGGGCAGCATTAACTGTATTATCTCCTGCTATTTGTAATCTCTTCCTGGGCGCAGTCCCCTGACTCACAGATGGGGCTTTCACGGGTTCTTTTTCTTCTTATTTCACTGAAGGATTATCATGGCTGTGAGATGTCAGTGCACTTGAGCACTACGGTGGACCCATGCCTCCTCCCAGGCTATTACAGAGCTGATCCCTTCACTCAGAGAAGCCCAGGGCAGCCGCGATCCCGGGTCGTGTCCTGCGGGGCAGTGTCCTGTGGGGCAGTGCCCTGGAACACGGGGACAGGCTGTGGTTTGGTCCCTGGCCCCAGCCTGTTTGCAGCCCGTTGTGCTGTGACCATGTGGCACTCCTGCTTCTCACACACTGTCTCCAAGCCTCTGCCCAGCGCACTATCACACAGATTAGCAGTTCCAAGGAGACCTTGATCTGGACAGTTTCGCAATTTTCATGGCTATTAATGCTGCTAAGGCAACTAACCCACTCCATTTTAGGCAAGACTGGCAGGTAGGTACCATGTGATTGACTACTTGCCTAGAAAGTTTCATTAATGTTTACCAGTACAAAGGGTAAGCAGTTAGGCTGACTGGTATTGATTTTTTTTTTTTTTTGCTGTGTTAAATTATAGAAAAGGAAAAAAGCCTCACCTTTCCTCAGCTGCTCTGCTGCAGCCAGAGCCTCATGCAGAGTGACTCCTGCTCCGATCATAGTCACTTGGTCATCCTTGCTCTTCAAAATCACCTGCAAGAAAATGTGTCCAGGTATTTTTAACAATAAATCTCACAGATTTTTTTACATTTCTAGAGATTTTATTAAAAAGATCAAATCTTTGGCATTGCAGTGCTTTAGAGGGAAAAGGGCTTTTACAAGAGGATCAGTGAATATTTTTTCTGATTCTGTTTATCTGTGCAATATTTACCTTTGCCTGTCCAATATGGAAGTCCTCGTTGTTGTTGTAAATGACAGGATTTTCAGGACGACTAGTTCTGATGAAACAAATGCCCTGTTTCCAAAGTAAACATGTGAGAAGTTACAAAAATAGAAAGGTGTTGACATTCTAGTCGGTAAACCCTATGAAAAAAATACAGCAAACCAACTTTCTATTTGTGTGGTGTTCATCCTTCTATGTCACCTCTAGTTCTACTGAGTTAACTCCCCCCTGCTCCACCAATTCCCATTAGTCCTTTTTTGGTAGCTGGTTGTTTCAAACATCACAAAACACTTCACCTCCTCTTGGAGCACACTGATAACTTAAAATTTCCTTTCTGACTCCAAGATCTTTATTTCTCTTTGGTTCTCTCATGGAAACGGAGATTCCTACTCGAGTTAACTAGAATCTTAGAACCTTGCCATATATGTGCAAATATTACTCTTATCAATTTTAAAGCAAAAGAAGAAAGGCTGGGCTGAAAGGAAAAATGCTTTCCATCAGTTAATGTTCAGATGCCCTTCCAGAAGAACAAACTTGTACTTTAATCTCTCGCTCACGCTCCTTTCCCTACCCTCCATCTTTTTGTCACAAACTGTTCATTACATTTGTTACACTCCAAATTTCTACACTCACTGAAAAGCTGTAGTAGCAAGACTTAAAAATTTCAAATTATTTGCTCCTTTCTCAAGAAAGTGCACTTCTAAGTTTGCTGATACCTAAGAGAGTTACACTTAACCTTATTCTGAGCCAGTACATATTCAAACTGCAATTGCCCTGTAATCATTTACATCTCCCCAAATCTGGCCCACAGCATTCCAGACTGTTCATTCTGTACTAGCTTGGAGAGAATGTCTGCAACCTTTCCTTGCATAGAAAACATCCCACTGCCACACTGGAGCCTTTGAAAGAATTTATGTGGGTAGAGACGTGCAAGAAACGTGCCAGAAGCAACAAGAGTAGTACAAAAGACAGAATTATTCTCTGGCTCAGAAATACTGTGATGCAAACCTTGGTGTTGGCAGCTATTTCCACTGCTCTTTCGGTGGCTACAGCATCACTGGGATAAAACACAGTGGAGTTGGGAATAGCCCGGAACATGCACAGGTCCTCCAGTCCCATCTGAGACGGCCCATCCTCACCTGAAAGAATTAAACCAGGGTTACAAAAGGGCAAGTGCACATTTCTGGCAATCACTCAACACAGCAGTGAGGGTCAATGTAAACCAGGCAAAAAAGAGAAAAGTATAAAATCAGGCACACACACGACATGCAAGTCTACCTGCTTGAGAAAAGAATCATCTTCTCCTTAAACTTGGAACCATCTAAACAGTAAATAAGGATAGAAAGAGACTAAAAAGAAAGAGAGCTGGGATTAAAAAGAAAAATAGGAAATAAAGTGTAACAATAAAACAACACAAAAGGAATACAACAAATTGGAAGGGTACAGATACAGAAAGAGGGTCACGAGATATCTGAGCATCTTCAGATTTACATGTACTGAGGCTACACAAGCAAAATTGATACTTGTCAATAAGTGTTCCTCCAGATTTAAACTGCTGGAAATGTGAAAGGAGAATGGCATGTGTTCCATCAGAAATGGAGAGTGCAATTGGTGAAACTACTCTCAAATCCTTGGGCTCATTTCAAGATTAAATGAAGGGTATGTATGCATTTTTCAATACCATAAAAAGGTGTTTTAAGGAGCAGCAGGGCATCCGTGTTGTTAATTTAACAACTCAAGCGCCTCATGGCATAACCTGCAGATCCATGGAAAGGAATCCCTAGCCAGGACACGTGCTGGATGCCATGGATTTCCATGGTTAAAGAAACAACCACCACAACACCCCCCGCCCCCAGTGACCTTATGTAACGGAGCTTTGGGAATGGCACTGCTCCAAACCAGCCATGCAAAGAGCTCTGAATCCAGTCATGTCCCAGCCTGCAGCAGCAGGGCCATGAGCCTTCCCACATGCACCCGCTACCTGTTAGTCAAGAAGGACGAGTTCACGAGGAAGGAGGAGACTATTCTCATAAGGGCAGCACAAAACTCTGAAGAACTTTAAATATGTTAAAGAAATCAAGCATTGAACTCTGCCACTGTACATGCCTAGTAAAGTAGCCACCAACCAGGAAGAGAGAGCTTCTCTGCTTTCAGTCATGACATGAGAAAAACCTCTCAACATCAGCTTCTAAATCTGTGTGCACTCTTGAGTGAATGAGTGGGATCTCAGTGGGCATTTTCCTTTCCTAAAATGCACCCACACAATGCAGACATAGAAGAAAAGTGAAATTATGAAGAATAAAATTATCAGGTACCTGAATTCGAATCTTATCCAAGGTATCATGCTTTTCCTGCTTTTGCTACAGTGGTGCCAATACCACCAGCACTCATAGCTCATACCAGAAATTTACAGAGTAGTACTAAGTTGTTTGGCCCCAAGTCTTTAAGAAAATCCCAATTTACACGGTTTTAGAGTACCATAGATCAAAAGAGAGAATAACTCTCAAAACCTCGATTCATAGCTTAATAAAAAAAGTGAGTGCTTAATATAAACAGTATCAAATGTCCAGGATATAAAACTGTCTGAACAACTATTTTTGACAGATGCACACTATGATTTCTTTCCTTGCATATTCACTTTAGAAAATATAGATTTTTCCATTACTCTCTTATGACCTTAAAACTTATTTAATGTTTCGGTCCATCAGCCACTATTGGTCTAGGAGTGAACTTAGTACAAGTTCAGAAGGTCATTTCTCATAAATGTAATGGGTCCAAATTTCAGTGCAGCAGAAGCCCAGGTCTACCTAGAACTGCATACATAAAACTTCAATTTTCACCACAGATCCAGATCGGATTCTGAATTCCATGCAGATTTTGAATTCCATGCAGGCCCAAAGTTCTAATAGGACATACACTTAATTCATACCCTTCCATTTAAAATTGAATTTTTTAACTGCTCAACGGTTTCTCTGAGTAATTTTCTTTATAACTCTTTATATAAGTTGCAAAACTTATATAAACTTTATACAACTCTTTATATAAGTTGCAAAACTTTGGGTTGAAATTCTTTTTTGCAAATCAAAGTTGAGGCCTGAATGAGATTTGTAATTCCAACTTTATAAATCCAAGTATGCACTTGGCAATCACAGCTCCCAGCAGAACATTCCAAGTGCTGAAAATTGAAACCTGGAAGTGTAGTTCTAGGAGACAATTTGGGTAGCTCAAATGAGTTTTATCTTCTTAAATGAGCAAAGACTAAAACGAATTGGCTTTTGCACCAACACGCTTTGCTGCTTGCTAGAAGTCTTAAACTGGATTGAACTAGACTATGATGAGGTGGGAGGACTGATTTTAACAAGAAAAGAGACTTGTAAAAGAATTCCTCCCTTAATGACATACAAAAGCCATAATCTGATACACTCTACATACAGTCTCCACTACTACAGCATATTCTACAGAGCAGAAAATTTATATCAAGTATATATAAGTAGCAAGTTTGAGGTTCTGAGTGATAGTACACACGTTTACAAAGTATCTTTAAATCTTTACCAATATTACAGGTCAAATTAACTATTTTGTTTTAAACATAAAACCCCCAAGTTTTCTCCAAACCATACTGCCAGCCAGAACTATTAAATCAACTGCAAAACTGATGTATGCAGAGAGCCTTCATTTACTACCCCTGTCAGCTCTCCCTCCCTTTCGTTTTCCCTATAAATACCCACTACTTTTTCAAGCATGAATGTCTACTTGCATTTTCCTTCTTGGTATGCAAGTCTGTTCCTGTTTTCATGGGTGATGTCTACACATTTCAGTTAAAAAAACCCCACAAACTCCCTTCCTTCCTCAAACCAAAGTCAAACCCTAATATGATCTGACGTGTTCCAAAGAGCTAGGATGGGAAGCCAAGACCAGGGAGGGTTCTGCTGGCAAGGGCCCTCAGCCTGTTGCTCTCAGGCTGCACTGCTTTGGTTTCCACTGGCAATCCCTCTTCCCACACCTCTTGAGTGAATGGATTGCAGGAAAGGGACTAGGGGAGCAAAGTCCCTCCATTGTAACACATGTCCTAGGATCAGCTGGGATAGAGTTAATTTTTTTCTTAGCAGCTGGTACAGTGCCGTATTTTGGATTTAGGGTAAGAATACTGTTAATAACACACTGATGTTTTGGTTGTTGCTGTGTGCTGTCTACTTTAAGTCAAGGGCTTTTCAGTGTCCTCATGTCTGCCAGTGAGGAGGTGGACAAGAAGCTGGGAGGGAGCACAGCCTGGACAGCTAACTGGAAGTGGCTGATCACAGCTCAGGGACAGGCTGGACATCAGTCAGTGGGTGGTGAGCAATTGTAGTGTGCTTATTTTTCCTCCCATCAGTGTCACACTGCTACAGCACCCCAGCTACAGCACTGCTTGTCTCCACAGAGCACGATCATCCCTGACTGGATGGGAGCTGCTGGCCCCCAGGTGCCCTCACCGATGGAGACGCCGCAGTGGGAGCCGCAGAGGTTGATGTTGCTCTCGGAGATGGCGGCCATGCGGATCTGGTCGAACGCCCGTGTGAAGAAGGTGGCGAAGGTGCTGGCAAAGGCAACGGTTCTGTCCCGAGTGGCACAACCGACTGCAACGCTCACCTGGAGCAGGGAGATTGTACAAGAACAGTGAGTTCCTCATTTATCCCTTGTTTCTGAGACATCGTCCATCCGTGGGACTTCTTGCCCTAAAAATTTAGCAGATTAAAAATCTCTGTCCGGTCCTGCTCCTAATTGTTGGCTTTTCCAACATGGAGAGGAAGCAACTTGCTCTCCCACTATTTATCCTCTTGCATCTCCTCTGCTCCTTGCTTCAATTGCTAGCTGCTGTTGATTCTTACTGGCAGCTTCTTTTCTCTATCTGCTCCAAACAGCCTTTCACTGAACTTTAAGAATTATCCCCCTTTCTTTTACTGGATCAAAAGCTTACACTTTCAGCCCAAAGGACACAGTTTTGCTATCTCCAGCAGGCAAAAATTATCATTACCAAGAGGGAATGGATTTACCTGTGTTATTTGGACTGGTATTTACTAAAAGGGCTCTCCTTTAGCAAAATGGAAACTAGAACAAGATTCCTAAATTGTTTATTGCTACAATTACCCCATATATTTATTTGACAAGCAAGTATTAGAACCCCACTCTATGGAGACTCACTGCATGGCAACACCAGTCTTTGGTAAAGGCAGGAGGGCAGTTACCATGTTCTGCTCAGCAATGTAGCACTCGATGTAGCGACTGGGGTGTTCCTTCTTGAAGAGCTCTGAGAAGGTGGAGTTCTTCGTGTCCCCATCCAAAGCAATCACTCGATCATTGGCATGGCCCAGTTTTGCCAGTGCCACCCCGTAAGCTTTGCGTGTAGCCCACTGGGAAAGGAAAACACAGCAGGGCTGTTGGAACTTTCTGTTTCTATAGGTATTTTTTTCCTTCCCGTTTTGTTTTGCCGTTAAGTCTATGAACATACAGTCAAAACCAAAACACAACCAAAGGCATTTTAAATGATAGCAGTATCAAAAGTACATATGAGAACGGTGACACACAGAAGAGTAAATAAGAAAAAGAAAACCACAATGCAGCATTAGGAGACATTGTGTCCTAATGTATTGGAATTGGCAACTCCCTACCAATCCAGCTAGGAAATTTTTAAAACCTTGCTTTCTAATCATGGAAATTCACTGAACTTCGTGGAGTTTCTTTAATTTTAAATGCACATAAAGTAGTTCAGATAATTGATAAAAGTCACAAAATGAAGAAGAGTGATTTGAGTCTTCCTATTGTCTCACACCACAGAAGCAGGTGTTTGCCCGCTGAGGTGGGTAGTTGAAATTGTGGGAAGGGATAACACAAAACCTCCTGCCGTACATTTAAACAGTCTCACACTTTGAAATATCTGACAAACAGTGAAAAAGAAGGGAATACCTTTTCTCCCACTTTGTAAGTTGGTGGAGATGGCATCTTAATGTTTCTAATGTTTACTATAGGTGCATCTTCTTCTGGGAGGGTCGGAGAAAGCTTTTTCTTATTTTGGATTTTATCATCTATTTCCTGAATGACTTGTTCAGCCATATTTTTTGGAAGGGGCTTTCCATGCCAGCTTTCCTTATCTTCAACACCTGTGTATTTAAAAATCACATTACAAGTAAGAAAAGTATAAAAACAATCTAGGTTTTTAGCTGCAGATTTTACCCAGGTAAGTGCAGTGGAGTATGACAGTCTAGTATTGTCTTCCAAGGAAGAAATTCCTTAAATAATTACAATAGTAATCAATTGCATTTTGACAGACATGTTTAAACACATAAGAGGAATAATTTACTCCAAACTTGTGACAAAATCCCAGTCTCTTCTACTTTTAAATTGGCACCTAACAGACCTAGTTTGTAAGTGTGGCAGGAAGCAATCAGTAAATCAGTGTGAACATTTCACATGAAATTTCAACAGTTGGGCCTGATCAAACAAACTCAGATAAGTTTGAAACAACAGTTAACCAAGCTGTCTAATTCAAAAAGCTGACGTTTTACAGCTTTATTTTAATAGTTTCTGATGACTCTTATCTGTGCACCTGGCACTAACAGCCAAATTACCTCTCTGACTGATAGACTGCTTTCCCTGAGCAAGTCACCCCGAATAATGAATTTTGCTTGCTTACTCAAAGAAAAGGAATGAACATATTCACTCCTGTTATTCATATTTATCTGGTCAGAAAGGCAAACTTGCAAAATGCTGCTGAAAGCTGGAGCTGAAGAGAATCACAGCAACCCCTGACAACTGAACATGCATTTACTCCACTCCATGGATACAAGGCTCTGTTAGCTGGGACACATCTCACTTGCAAGAACCATGGTAACTTTCTCAGCAATAATGGTGTTGAGAAGGGCAGAGACTTTGAAATCAGACTTTCTGCCTGCTATTGCTCAGATGTGCAGGTGCACACCTGTCCCCTGGACAACGATATTTATGTGAGTCTCACACCATGTAAAAATTCCAAAGGATCTTAGAGACACTGTGAAAAAACTCAAACAGCTGCTAATCTGTGAAATAATTTCTACAGGCTACTGTACCCTGTATCTCCATGAATTCCACATCAGATAAGAATTAAGCTGCAGTATGACCTGGTAGCTGATGGACCCTGTCTCATGCAGCTTTGTCAAAGCTGTAACTGCAGCATCGACCCTTGTTTTCCATGCATTGGAAAATACTGCCTGTGGGAACAGCAGACCCAGACACCTGCAACACAGGGAACAGGGACCTTCTGTGACAAAGCCACTCCCTTCTCAGAGTAGTCTCTGTGAGTCTAGGGATCAAGGGCACACCAAGAAAGTGGCCCTCATTTACCAGGACAACTTTCAAGAGCAAGTCATATGGTCCAAAGTTTCCCCTGTCCCCAGCTATCTTCCAGACTAGAAAAGACTTTTTATAGAGTAACAACTCAAGAACAGCTGCCAGCAGAGGAAATCATGCTCTGCAACAAGGGAGCTGTAACAGCCCAGTCCAAGTGCACCTGGGTAACATGAAGAACTGAGTCACATCTTTGCCGGCCTCCAAAGAAGCCTCAGGCTGATTGTCCTCCTTAAGAAAAGGCAACAAATGAAGGAGACAATAGGGTGAAATTCTGAGTTTTCAGATTGTATGGAAGGATTATCAAGTCAAAAAGCTGACAGGATACAATGTATTTCCAATGTATGAAACGTTAAACTTCTTTATTTTTTACTAATGGCACCTTTATTGCAGTACCATGCACATATCATACACATGAGCCTGCACAGCAAGAGATGTTTTATTACCTGATATGCCTTTGCCTTTGTAAGTCTTTGCAATGATGGCTGTTGGCTGGTGTTTGGCCTGGCCAAAGGCTTTGCAAAGCTCCTCCACACTGTGTCCATCCACAATGATAGCATGCCAGCTAAGAACACAAACAGATCAACTGTTTCTAAAGGGTTTTAGCATGTGACACTCTCTGGCAGTCAGCAATAACAATAACGAATACTAATGCCATTCCAATGCAGTGTCTTTTTAAGGGACCCAAAGTGTGCCAGAAACACAAACTAGCATTTATTTGATATCATAAAAAATACCACAGCCGCTTTTTTATAACGCAAAAAGAGTCACAGAGGCATCAACAGCTACAAGCAAAATTCACAGCCCACAGATAACTAAGTTATCCTACATTTCTTCAGATATAATGGCCATTTTTAATAACAAGAGCAAATCAAACATCTAGAAATAAGATAAAAACTGACAATGGAAGTTGATTAAAAAAAAAATGCTCCATCATAATTTGCATGGTTGCTATTGTATGTGACAGTTTTTTATCATGGGTTTTGCATCTACATAGAAATATGAAACTAAATGAAAGAATTCTCATCGTTTCCATGCTGTATTTTTGCTCTACTTGCTATGACAGTACATGTGGTAACACAGTCATAAAATCTGTATTTAATATGATAAAAACAGTTTTAAGATCCTCTAACAAATGTATCTGGGTAAGCAGTCTTCTTATTTTTCCTCTAAACAACAAATTCTGCCACTTTTAATATTCCTGCCGTACCCATAAAGTCGACCAATATCAGGGATTACGAAAGACCACCGTCCTTGGTGATGGCAGCCTTTAGAGCTGAAAGCTCATTTGAACAATTCTGAGAAGCAAATAAAACATACAGTTTGGACTGAGAGATTATCCTGAGCTCCTTCCCCTCACATACCCAAAGGCCTCGCAGCGTTTCTGGTAGATTTCCACGTGGTGCTGCAGAGGAGCGGGGTCACTTTGTCCAAGACGGTTAACATCAAATATGGCAACGAGATTATCCAGCTTGTAAAAGCCAGCAAAGGCCATTGCCTCCCAAACAGAGCCCTCAGATAACTCTCCGTCTCCAAGCAGACAATACACTCGATAGCTAGAAGAAATTAAAAAAAAACGAAAATAAATTAAGTTTGATGTGTAAGCACCTTTAAATAAAAAAACAAAACCCCTCTAAACAATTCAGAGTGAAAATTCACTGCTTTTTTTCTATCCCAAACTCAACTCCCATTGCTCAATGCATTCACCTCAGATAACATTACATAGTAATCTTAGACAAATCAAATTAAAATATTTTTGAGCTGGTACACATTAGAAAAATAAGATGAGAAATATTGCTTTGCCTTCCAAACCTTTGTCTCAAAAAAATCAAGTCTTAAGCCTCCCATTGCAAGGCTTGACTGAACAGGCCCACTGAACACTGTCACTGTGACTCAGCAGGATCTGAACAATGCAGGAACAGTTACTGGCTGCTTCCTCCTTCCTACCATGGACTCTCTGGAAGGACAACCAGCACCTGAATTTCAGGCAAATCTAAACTGTGGATGAATTCAGCTATGGTTTAAAGCATGCTGCATAACCAAATTCAGAATTCAGGAAAAAGATAACCAATATGATATGACTTCATAGACTATTTCTCTAAACACTAAGCCTTTTATTCAGGTAAAACTCAGTTAGCAGGAGCACTGCCTCATCCCTGCAGAATTCATCCCCTGCATTTTTCTTCTATTACCACTCTCTTTTTTTGGATGACAAAGCTTTGTAAATGTTTATTAGCCACTAAAATTAAAACAGAATAGTAAATTAGCCTTCAAATATACAATTTTAAAACAAAATAATCGAGATGGCTGTTGGAGATTTTTTTCTTACTAGACATTAAGCTGTAAGAGAATCTTGCTCTGAATCCCACCTGCCTTCGGCTAAATCTGAACTCCTTTCACTGAAGCTGCTCCCCAGTGCTGCACGCAAGACCACCTTTTCCTTTTGTCATGTAAGCACTGGTTAGATTTTTTCCACACGTAGCATCTGTTAAACTCAATTAAAATCAGCAAGTCATCTTTCACAGAAATGATTTCAAGCCAGTGAAGTGTAGGACACATTAACTGGGCAGCCTATGCTCGAATGTACTAGAACTGTCACATAAAATACATCAACTACATCAGGCTATTTTCCTCCTCACACAGATTGCCTTTAGACATCTTCTTTTCTAGTGCACAAAACAAATGGCAGAAGCAGTCATTTTTGTCTCTGTGGAGTTGAGTGCCTTTCTGATAACATTTTGGAGCCCTACTTTACGATCCAATGATGTTATTATTGACCATAACAGTTCCTTATCTAATGTTCTCCATTATTTGTCATCTGACTTTGAACAGACACGTTTTTGGCTTGTGCCGTTCTTCTAAGGGGACACGTCCAGCCTCAACATGGCTATCAATTACTCTCTGGGAGTTAGAGGCTGTTCCAACAACTTACTGTCTTCTCTACTCAGGAATACTACCTTGCAATGCTGTCAGGTTACAACAGGAACACACATATGCACTAATTCTTGTTAACCTTTAAACCCTTGTAGTTTTGCTGGCAACAGCTTCATAATTATCAGGCTCGTAATCTATCACTGAAAAACTGAATTTGAAATTACATTTGGGAATGGAGAACAGAATAAAGTAGTTTTGTTTTTCCCTGACTAAGGATTTATTTTCACAAAATTTTCCCACTGAATGCCTGTAATCATAAAATATGAAGATGGAATTACCTGGCTCTGTCAAAGAACTTGCCAGTGTATGCCATTCCACATGCAGCACCAAGACCCTGCCCAAGGGATCCAGTAGCCACATCAGTGAATGCTTGTCTCTGAGAATAAGAAGAGAACAATTATTTTACAATTAAGAAACAGAGGAACTAAATTCCAGTGCTAGAAGATGGTTCAACATACATCAAAATGCAGCTACTCAGCCATAACAACATACAAGTCTCTCTAAATCTTGCCCCAAAATCCTTCTCTCTCTGCAATGTGTGTACCTTGATGGTCAGTGTCACAAAGCAACCAGGTTCTCTGAGAGGGAATGGTAACTATGGTCCACAAATTTCTCAGCTATGCTTCGGATGGCAGCAGTTAAGAATTGAAATTTTGTGTAAAACAGGATCAACTTTCTTCAAAAGAAACAACTGGCTGAGAATGGAAAGACCAACGAGGTTACAAAACTGGATGTAAACTTTGAATACCTCAAAGCTGCTTAAAGGACAAGTAAAGCCTGGATGGAACTTTACATAAGCCTTTTTTAAAATGGAAAATATTGACATGCAGGACTGTGGGGGAACTTTACTACAACAAAAAAGGTAATTTTTACATGTTCACTCAAACACAGACACCAATTCAGTTGTGAAGCTGTAAGTATCATCATCCTTCTTAAAAGTCTTTATCTTTCCTGTACAGTACAGCTGGCAACCAAGAATTGCCATAAAATACATGCTCTTATTGTTTCACAGAAAACATCATTTTATATCAAAGGTTACAAGCACTTACTGGAACTGGGTGTCCTTCTAGGACAGAATCAATTTTCCTCAAGTTCAGTAATTCTCCTTCTTGTAGAAATCCAGCCTCTGCCCAAACAGAATACAAAATTGGTGCTGCATGACCCTAGGGAGAAACAGAAATTTTAAACAAAGCACAAGTTTCACAACTTCCTAGGATCAATACAAAGCTCTACAAAGCTGACAAACCCTGATATCAGGTTCTTGTGTTCTTGTAACACTGAATTATAAAATACTCTTACAGCACAACATTCACACTAATGCTTGCTTCCAAGTTTCCCACACCCCTGCTTAGAGCATCCCAGATCAATGAGCAAGTGTTATCCCCCTAGAACTTCTTCAGTGTACTCAGGTAAGATGCAGTGTGTGACAACAGGCAAAGTTTCAAGCTTTATACCCTCAGACCCTTGTGGCCAGGTCCAACAGGATAACTCTAAAGCAGCAGTCATCTTCCACCCTGGAGCCATCAGGAGTCACAAGAACATGCAGAGGTTTGAAGCCATTTAGCCATTTAGAGACCCTGATTAATTAGAGAGGTAAAGCAAACATGAAGAAGCAACTCTCAGTGCTTTTACCCCCTCAGCATCAGCTGCTTGCTTCTTACCAAATTCCTTGTTTTAGAATGGGCATCAGAAGTGGCAACAGTTGCTATATCCACTGCCAGAACATACATGATGGGCTACACAGCCCTACTCTGAGCCACCACATGAAGAATTCTGTCTCTAAGATGAAATCTCACTGGAGCAGGAGAGATGTGCCATGTTTTACATCGTTATGTTTTCTGAAGGCCCCTCACCTGCCTTAATGTCATATGATCAAAATGCCCCTGCGATTTCTAAGGGCATAAAGTAAAAGGGGATATAAACATTAACAGCCAGCCCAGACATGAGATTTACAGTTTTCTAACCCACAGTGGCTTCAGAAGTAGCACTGACTTTAATATCATCCTGGCACAGTAGGAATGCAAACTACTCACTAACTGCCCTGTTTCATGTAATGCTCCCTGAGAAGCTGGCAGGAATTAGTGCCCACTGGGATGTGGCTGCAGGCAGAACAGCAGGGCTGCAGTTAACAAGGACAGCACAGGAGCTGACTGCCTTGTTAGAAAATTGGTTATGCCAAAATAAAACAGACCTTAATGTATCCTGATAGATTTTATAGACAATATAATAACATTTATTACTTAACACTAGAACAAAGCAAAGACTTATCAAGAAACTTTATACAGACACTTTCAAACCATCTTGAAGTTATGCTACATCTTAATTCAAGCAACTTTTATTTGTCTTTCTGAAGCAGACCAATTCCAAGCTCTCAAATATTTCCAATAAATTTCTGTGCAGATGCAAGTGTAAGTAAGCACAAGTCAAGGAAGACCAGTCAACTTAATCTACAGACAGGCAGCTCTTTCCTAGCAGAGTGAACAGGATCACAAAACAGTTATTATTTACCTTTGAAAGAACAAACCGGTCATTGCTGGCGTTTCTGGGGTCTTGCACTTTGTACCTCATGGTATGGAAAAACAGCACAGACATGATCTCTGCTGCACTGCAACATGATGTAGGGTGGCTACAAGTCAAGAAGACCCAAGATTACCATTTCTTGTTATTGTTTGCTCGGGCCCATATCTTTAAAATATCACTTTACCAGTCCCCAACTCCTCAGAATTAAAATATACAATCTGAAGTGTTTGAAAACACATCCCATCTGCCATTCCCCCAATGCAAATTAGTTGTACTTTGAGACAAAGGGAGTCTCTTATCTAGTTGAAGTGGATGCTCAATCTAGACCCTGCTGACAGCTCAAGGACATATCTTTTAGAGCTCTCTGTTCTTCTCCATGCCAAGGACCACCACCCTGAGGGGTGACCATGAAGCACAGGAACCTGTACAACCTTGGGCCTGAAATCAGACTCCACAGATTTATCCCGTAGGAATTCACACGGATGCAGAGGAAACAAGGGCAGCTTTCCACAGTACTTAAGCCACTCACTGAGTGAAGGAATTAAAAGTGTGGCACCAGGGCTTGTTCAGGCCCTGATGCACAAGCAGGGATTGGTAACACCAGATTAATTTTTGCAGAAAGTTCTGGAACATTTATCATTGTATAACATATGAACCACTTCATTTTACCATGTTAGAGCTGACAGAATTAAAATTCTGATTTCTAAAGAGGGCATTAAATAATGCAACTCTTGTATTTCATCTTCTACTGAAACTGGATTCAGAAATTTACTGTCTCCAGTAAACACCCAGATACATGTTATAAAATACTAACTTGCTTAATCTCTGGCTGGGAGAAGAACATCTCTATCACTTTGAAATATGGTACTAGTTGGTTCATCAAACATTTATAAGTATCTGTGATTCTGTGATGTGGGATAGTCTCTCCCACTGAACTATCTGGGATAACATTTGGAACATTCTTCAACAGCAGCATGAATTGATACTTCAACTACAACTTGCCTTAGAAACACACAGGCCCATTTCAGAGGCAATTGTGCCATAAAGTACCAACAAGCAAATACAGAACTCCCTGAAAAGGGTTATTTCAAGTGGCAAATAACGAGTTTTATATTTCATTTGAAGTGCAAAAGAAGGGCATATAATTACTTTTATTTATCTACATTACTGTAATTAAAATATTGATCAATGTTGTTATGCACCTGGAAGGGATGGCACTACTTGACCACTTAAGTGTACCAGCCTTGGCTTTTCAGTTGCAATAACGCTTAAAAGGAGTAAGGAGGCTCTTTAAAAATCTTTATTAAATGTGGAAAGTAGCATTTTTTGTATTTTACTGGTGTAAATAGGATCATTTTGGATATCAGTTGTTGCTACTGAAGAACAGGGAAGTGGATGCTGAACAGTAAGAAGGCTGAAAATAACTTGCAGTTTCATCTCACTTTCTCTTTTACCAACATATATTTTTCATCTTTAACACAATATTCTTAAAATATTTGACCCCACTTATAAAACAGGACGAACTTACTATGAAAGTGTCACATTTCATTTCCCACATGTACATTACCATGCATGTTAGGATTAGACAACACTTTCACTAGAACTTTAACCAGAATATTCTTTTGATAGTAATAAACCTTCCCTCCCAACATCCCCAACGGTGCTGTAATAAGAGAATAAAAACATGCAAAACACTAGCAAAATACAAATTACAGTTAGTGTCCATCCCTTAGTAAGTACTCACACAGGGAAACAAAAGAATTAGCTTTAAACCATGGTTCAAACATATTAGTAAATATTTATGTGTTTGAGTTAATCAAGAAGCCTTACATGCTTGTTTAAAGCTTTCATTCCTTTAATTTTATTAACTTTATACTTAACCATACTTCTATGAACTCCTGGTCTTGGTAAAAAAAGTTTTAAACCACCTAAAATGGTAGCGCGTGGAAATAAAAAAAAAAAGCAGAAAAATTTAATAAATTACCTGAAAATTGGAAAAAAAAAATCTTGTTAAAGCTACAGGTAATTACATAAATTCCTACTATCAGAAATAACCAAAAATTTAACTGCTTATCAGATATCAGAAATCATTGTAAAAATCAAATATATCCTGATGGATGAACAACCCAGAACCTCGTGGTGCTGGTCCCGTCACTACTCTTCTTTGACAGGTTCTACTGAAGCCTTAACTTTGAAATACAGCCCTTCAGGAGGAAACCAAACTGAAGTCCATCAGGACACTGAAATCTTGGATCCACATAAACCAAGAATAAGATGATTACTCAAAAAAAGTAGTTTTGTAGGTGTTTTTTATTACTCTGCATCAATTATCTCCATCTACACATGTCCACATTTCAACTAAAAAGGACTGTGGTGGAAAGTTAAAACGGAACACTGAGTTCAGGAGAAAAGCTAAAAACTGAAGAAAAACTAATCTGCAACAAGTGATCACACCAGAAGTTATGAAACTTAACTGCCTCTTAAGAAACTCTTACAACTTCCACTTTTAAGAATGTAACCAGCCACCTCTAGGAAGCCCAGAAACTGTTTCAAAACTGTAAAAATGTATCATCAGCTACAGAAGAGACTCTACAGGTTCTGAAGGAAATGTCTGCACTACTTATCTAAAAAAAAACCCCACCTTCTTCCACGCCCCAAAGCAAGTATGTTCAATCCTTACAACTAACTCAATCAAATTTTTCGCCCACGTAAGTAATTTTAAACACAAAATTTTTTTCCAGCTCACTGAATTTTTCCACCACGGCTGGTAAAGCACTCAAAGTGATGTGTTTGAGCAACTTCAGGATCAGACCGACTTTGCTCTTGCCCAGGCAAAGGCTGTACTTTTTTTAACAAAAGGTAGAACAAGTAAAAGGCTGCAAGAACTGGTGTGTTGGATCTACCACAGCACCACTTGTGTTGCAATACACACCACATTTTACAGAAATTACTTCCTTGAAAGTAGTAGGCAGGTCCTGTTTTGTCTGAAGTGCTTTTACTGGAAGTATTTCCTTCAGCTTTTACCAACTACACCTTCAACAAACACAAATTTCCTTACCAAAGTCAAAGCAAGCATGATAATTTATTTTTTTAATCAACTGCGAGCTTCTATTTAACTTGCATTCAAACATCTTTCCATATTCTTGGTGCACACCAGCAATTTAAGCAAAGTGTACTGTCTCCTTCAATTTTTGGGAAACATATTCATAATGTACAGATGTTTTAGAAGTATGTGTGCTTTGTCTAACTCCACAACAGACTGACTCTCTTTTAGGTATGTTACTACACCATCATCTTGGCAATCAAATTTTATTAAGAAAATAAATGACTTGCCAACAGAATCTTCCCTCCAGAGTCCATCTTTCATAATCTGCTCGTTATCAGGTTGTGTAATAATTTCAGACTACACAACTCCAGTGGCAGAATAAACCAGAGGGATTAATGAAATGCCTTTGTGCAAGAAGGACTCGGTATTGTAGCACACATGAACCGGGAATAAAAAGCTTGAGAAAAAATACTTTACTGTCTGTTCATCAGTATGGTGGGAATGGTTTTACTGCTGAATTCCATGGACCACGGAAGAGAAGCAGAGGCTGTAGCATGAACCTTATCCTTCAACAGCATATCAGACAAAGCAGAGAAATAATTTTATCTGCCGATAAGACAAGTAATACCACGCATCCCTAGGCCTGCTTAAAATACATACTAGAAGCTTGATACTGAAGCCCAAGCTCTACTAAGCAGATTTAGCACAATTTTTCTTACCTACAATTTCACACAGGCTTGTGTAATAATGCCTGTACACTGCAGCTTTGAAACAAATCAAGAAGTAAAAGAGCAGTTGTTGGGTATCCAGCACTTCTCTCTCCAGACTGGACCCAAAAAACCCACCCCCATGGAGGCCGAGAGGTTTCCCGCGTCCCAACACCCCATTTCGCAGGAAGAACCACAGCAGCATTTCCATTCGCTGTCTGCAAACAGAACGAGTAAAGTTCAGTTTCTCTGTTTCCAGAGCCATGTGAGGCAGCTCATGCCAGGCACAGGGTGGAGACTGTAAGGCAATTCAAAGAAGCTTTATAACCTTTTACATACTACCCTTCTCCACACGAACCTCACCATCCAAGAGATTCCTTCAGGCTTTTTATTTTTTTTTTTTTTAAACACTGCAGCCAGTTTCAAAGGGTCCAAAGGAGGAAATTGCAACAAGATGGGAGAGATTAAAAAAAAGGCCAGCACTTTATACGGAGGCACTGAAATATATTATTCAAGCAGAAAAAACGGCTTTAATTTTATATGAGTAAAAGAGGATTGTTTGCAGAGATTTTTTTTCCATAGGTAAAGCACGATCAAAGGAAGGATAACCCTGGAATCTGCACACATCAGAGCCCACACTAAATCCTGTCCAGAGGCCTGAATAAGCTGCCCATTGGAGACCGCGGGCATGGCACAGATAATCCCACTTGGGCTCACTTGAAATTCTGTACAGAATTAGTTCCAACTGACGGGCACGCAATGAAAAAGAAGCCGCTTGCGCCTCGGGCACAAATTCTTTGGTTTCCAGTCCTGCACCAACTTAGCATTCCCGGCCTCTCTCGCAGTCACAACACCCGCGGGCACCGGCGCCCGGCGCGGCCCGGGCGGGCTCTGCCCGCGCAGCCCCCGGCCCCGGCCGCCATTTCCAGATGTGCCAGCGCCGCATCCAGCGGCGCGGGGGGTGCGGGGCTTTGGCCGGGTCATCCCTGCCCCGCTCCCCATCCCCGCCGCTCCCGCAGCATCCCCGCACAGCCGGAGCGGGGCCTCTGCCCCAGGACACCGCCGCGTGCCCGGGCCCCTCCCAGCCCCATGCCGAGGCCGGATGCCGCCCCGGGCTGCGGGAGCGCGGCTCCGGTGTGCGGCCGGGGCTCTGCCCGCCTGCCTCCCTCCATCCCTCGCTCACCCGGAGCCGGCCGCGGTCGTGGCCTTGATGGAGCTGATGCGGAGCCGGTTGGCCGTGTCCTTCAGCGCCTGCAGCGTCTGCTGGTCGGGCTTGTGGTAATCCTCCATGGGGGCGAGGCGGGAGGGCCGCGGCGGCTGCGAGGCTCGGGCGGCGGTGGCTGCACCTGGGGCTGGGCTCCGCGAAGGCTGCGGCGGCGCGGCTCACCCGGGCCGAGCGCGGGGCGGAGAGAGGAGCGAGGGGCGGCCGCCTCCCGCCTCCCGCCCCCCGGCCGGGCCCGCCCGCGGGAGGGGCGGGACGGGGCTGTGCGGGCCCGGCGGCTCCCCCAGCCCCGCCCGCGGGCGCCATTTCCCTCGTGCTGGAGGTGCGCGGCGAGGGGGCCGTGAGGGCGCGGGTCCGCGCTCCCGTGTTCCCACCCTTCACAGAATCACGGACTCGTTCGGGTTTGCAAGGGACCTCTGGAGATCACCCAGTCCACCCCCCTGCCAGGGTCACTTGGAGCAGGTGACACAGGAGCGCGTCCAGGTGGATTTTTGATGTCTCTGGAGAGGGAGACTCCACACCCTCCCTGGGCAGCCTGTTCCCCTGCTCTGCCTCCCTCAGTGTAAAGTTCTGCCTCATCTTGAGGTGGAACTTCTTGCGTTTTAGTTTATGGCCATTGCTACTCGTCCTGGTCCTGGGCACCACTGAAAAGAGTCTGGTACCATTCTCTTGGCACCCACCTTTGAGGCATTTACATGTATTGATGTGATCCCCTCAGTCCTCTCCAGACCAATTAGGCCCAGCTACTTCATCTCTCATAAGCGAAATGCTCCAGACCCTCATCATCTTTATGGTCTCTGCTGGACCCTCTCCAGGAGCTACTTGTCTCTTGTACTGAGGAGCCCAGAACTGACTCCAGGTCTGCCTCACCAGGGCCAAGTGGAGAGGCAGGATCAGCTCCTTCAACCTCTTCAATTCAACCCCTGTTCAATAAAACTGTTGCTAAGGGTCTGTTCCTGTCTGTAAAAGAATGTTCACAGCATCCCACACCTTAAGAGTGACCTATTTCCTCCACACAGTCTGGAGAAACAGTAACAGATTTACCCCATGTGGCTTCCTTCCAGGAAATAATTCATATTTCCATAATATATGTTAAAAATGTGACAAATATGGAGTCTTTTGCATGAAATATTGCAGCAAATACATTTTCTCTAGCAATTCTGAATGCTATGTGATTAGAGCTACAGACTTAACTAGGCAAGTTAAATATTTCATATTTGTTCTAGAAAGCTTAAGCAGCAGTAGAGGTCACAATCTAAAACCAAAAAAAGTTTAAACAGACAATAAAAACAAATACTTCAGATCTTTCTCATGAAACCTGGTATTCCTGCACTGCACTTTTCTATTTCAGTGTTCTGTCCACTGGTGTTTGTCCTAGAAGCTGTACTATATAAATTTAAAAATATTAATATATTTTAAAATCTGTTTTAAAGTTAAACAGTTACATGTAGTGAACTAATGCTATCATCATCTAATTTCAGAATACACTGAAATGTTGACATTAAAAAAACTACACTTTGATCTTCAAAACTGCAGAGTTTGGGTTTCAGCAGCAAAAGAAACCACCTCCATGTGCAGAGCATCCAGCCACGCTCACTTGGCAAACTGCCACTGAGAAGTAACATGTGAAACTCTCAGCAAGGTAAGAGAAAACTTTTTTCCCTAAACAAACCAATTTGTTAGAAGAAATAAAAGCAGACACCACTCCCTTAGCTTAACTGCTTTCATAGACTGTTTCATCAGTTGTCTTTTTAAAAATCCTTTCAATAAAATACTTCAGAAGGAACACTAGACTGGAAATAGGCTACATGCCAGGAAGGGAAAAATGGAGCCAAACAACCAGATTTAACAGTAGCAAAGTGCAGAGTTCATTCTAGAGAGCACTATACAAAGGTTAACTGCTGCAACTGCCATTTGCTGTGCTCCAATCTATATCCAACTTTACAATAATTAGGTAGGCCAACTACTTTTTGTTTGTTTGTTTGGCAGAACTAGTTACCCAAATCTTTTAATTTCAGTAATACACTTTGAAATGATATGACAATAAAATTGGAATATGGAAGAACCTGATGAGAACCACATAAGCCTTGGTTTAAGTTCAGGAACTCTGGTTTAAATTTAGGGACTCTGAAGACATGGCCTATAGTGCCAAGAGCTTTCAAAGGCAGAGCAGTGCCAAGAATATGGTCAGTAGGGGACTATGAAAGATCTAAAGATTGCAAATAGCATCTACAAGGGAATTACTGATTTAAGGCTCCTCCTTTGCAGAGTTTCAGTTATAAAATCTGCCTTAACTACTGGCAAGGTAACAGTAAATTCAAACCTAAGTTCCCAGTAAAAGATCCTTAACTGAACCTTATATATGCTCTACACCACCAAATATCTGGATCTGGTTGTGCCATAGTCTCAGTTAGGCCTAAAACCAGACTAATCTTGTAGAGTGAGGGTAACCAACTTCACTGTGCAACTTGCTCAGAGAAGTCTGAGCCAGTCTTTCTCAAGGCAACAGCACACTTGATTCTGGCTGCAGCCATATGGTCAGAAGGTAAGTCTAAGGTAGCTTGAGCCACAAGTACTATCCTGGATCAAGGCTCCTGATCATTCCTTGCTCACAGTGCTTTGGCTTTCCCTGCTGAGCAGTCCCATAGCTCATGAACTGGATTCCTTTCAAATAAAGATGAAACAGAATATTCAGTCTGAGCAGCTAATGCAGCCCAGCTGTTAATGAATATTCAGTCCAACAAGCCAGACAAGAGCTCGTCTGGAGCAGAATTCAGACACATACAGTGCAGATGGGGAGTCCTCAGTACTTTCTCAGGTGCTCTCTAGACCTGCTCTACTGGAATCTCCCACCTGCTGATGTAGTTGAAGCCACAGAGTCATTTTAGCAGCACAGCAGCATTTCTTAGCTTGAGCTCTGCTCCATGCTCACTGATCAAGAGCAGTTGTTAAAATACTACCTGTGGCAGGGGAGTAAATGACAATTTCTGTATCACCCCTGCTGCTTAAACACTGTTCTTTAGACAGATGACATTGGGCTCAACCATCATCTCAGTGACATGGAGTTCTCCATGTCAGTTGAGTGAGGTTAGGCAGGATAATTTGGTCTTCCCTTCCCTTGTGATTTGGTCTTCCCTTCCCAGTGATTTAGAAGAGGTGCATAAATTCTTCAAAAGAGCCCAAGTGTAAGTGAAATCATGGTATTTTGTATTGGCTGAAGATACTTTAAGAAAACATGGCTCTATGCCCAATTTCAGCTGCAGAAAATAAGTTTCAAAAAACTTCCTAAACATATTTGCATCAGGAAACAAAAAGCTTATTTTAGAGATATGGGTACTTCATATTTCTGGATGGCTGGTACTATCTATAAACCCGGGAGAAAAATATCATAATAGCAGCAGGTATCATGAGAACAATCAAGTAATTTCTACACAAAGTGTTTGCTTCTAATAGATTAATTTACTCCCTGTTTTCTGTCTATACAGTATGATTAGGAAGTCAGCATTGCCAGGCTGTTACTGTTTCTCTCTGCATACATCAATGCTAGTGGTAAAGTGAGAAAATAGTGAACTGAAAGAGTTCAATCACTCCCTCCTCCTTAGTCAATGGCTTTTGTTTTCTCTCACAATTCTTTTAAACATACACTGGCCAGATCACAGCCTCACTTTTGACTTTACTGGGCCAGGCTGATTCCATTCATGGATGAAGAGTAAAGCCTGTGATCAAGTCTCTGTGGTTACAGTGAAGATGCTCTTGAGTCTTTCTTGTAAGGATGAAACTGTCTCTCCTATCAATAGCAGTCTTAACAAGTGCCTTCTCAGGCTGGACATAAGGTGCTTTCTTGTTTCCCTCCTGTAAGAAAATAAGGGGACTGATCTGGATCAGACCAGTATTACTAAGGCTCACAACTTCCTTTGTTTCCTCCATTGTTATCTGGATGGTAGAAAGACTTTAAGATAGACTTAGCTTAGATAATGTCATTGGGAGATTACTGCCCACAACTCACCCTGTTTTCCCTGAATCCTTGTGCTGCATCACCGGGTGCTTATTATGGTTCTGTGTTGTTAAAACAGCAGCTCAAGCATTCACAGGGTGAAATTCCACCTTGTGTCAGTGCCTCCACTTTGATCTACTGATCTATGTTATTTCTGCAACTCTGACTAAGTGTGATGGACTGTAAAGCAATAGCTAAAGTCATGGTATACATTGCATACCGCAGTCAACATTTCTTCCACATTCCTGGGATTTGCCTCTGAAACCACATATGATATGATTAAAACAAGGGTGCAAATGTATGGACAAACAGTCTTGCTTCAGAACATACAATCACATCTCGTTAGCTTCAGTATTAACTACTAGACTAGACAGCTTATTAAATACATACACAGGATAACTGGGTTTTTCCATCCCTTCCTCCACATGTTTCAGTGGCAGGGCATTATTGTGCAGCAGAAGCATGAAAGCTCAGCTATGACTGTCATTTGCTGAGATACTGCAAAAATGCATTGCTGACATAAGTACATGCAACCCTGTTTACCAGAGCAGGAGCTGCATGCACTGAGCACTGCTGGAATTCAGGCCAGTTGGCTACCAAGGGGCTCTCAAGAGAAATTCCCAAACCCAGGCCTTGTAAGAGCTCATCACTACAAAATCCAAACAGTAGTGAGTAAAGAAAACGTGTGGAGGCGTGGGAAGGGACCAACAGGCTGTGCAATTGCAGTTTAAGCACTGTACAGATTCCAAACGGAGCTGGAATCTGCCAGTCACTGCTGTCCTGCATTGTAACCTCGCTAGTCCTGAACATCTCTGTACAGGGCACAGGGTTTCATTCCATTTGCAGGGTACCTTAAAAAAGAGAAGTTATGTGGTGGAGTTCCAGTCGTTGTAGCCTGGTGGGTGGGAATGCAGTACATTCTCAGACCAAATCTGGTGCTGCAACTTTTCCAGAGATTCAGTCCATACTGTCACATCTTACTCCAAATAAATTCTGTTCTTTCACCATCGATAGCAAGTGTTTTTAGATAAGCACAAGTGCACACTCAAGTAAATACCCTGTGAAAAGAATATTCAGCAGGCTGTGGAATAATGATCAGCTCTGCAGTTCCCACTGGAGCATGAAAAACACTCTAAACATCCTTTAGTTGCCATAGAACAGCAGTTTGTGCTACACAGGCTACAAACAGCTATAACCAGCAACCTGGAAAATGCAAGGTTCTCACAGAGCACCTGATCCAGAAATACCCAGACAGGGAAATCAGTTCACCTTTGAGGTCTATAAGAGCAAAATACAAGAAAAAGATACATACAAGCAGAATATATTCATAGCTCAACTCAACTAAAACCTTCTCTGATACAGCTGGCAAAGTAATTTGGAAAAGGAAGAATGTTTATGAAAAGCTCCTTAACAGAACAGACCATTTTTGAGTTACAGGCAGACAAATGCTGGATAAAAATAATTTTAAAACACAGTAATTTTTATGTTGCCTCTAAATAAAATGTCATTTACTAACAACAACAGCAAAAAAAAAAAAAAAAGACTAGAAAGCAAACCAAAAATTGGAAAATTTCCAAAATATTATCACAATTTTATGATACATGAAAAATGTTCAGATTAAACCAAATAGGCCAAATAATATGAGAAAAGTTTTATACAATGAGACTTTTTTATCTCTATCTAACATGTAGCCTGTCAGAGAAAAATCAAGTCATTGCATATCTCACACAGTTAAAAGGAACTCCCTGTGACTGGTTTTGGTAATTGCTCTGCTATTTGATAATATTTAGGAAAGCATTTCTGCTAGCAGTGCAAGAAAATGCCACTATTTAAATTGAAGTTTGTAATGCCAATATTACAGTATTTTGGGGTATTTGGATTGGTTTACTATAATCACTGAATAATATTATTTACAAAATTTTTTAAATTTACAATCTGACTTTTCACTTGTTGCAATTTTTTCCTATTATCTCTTAAGATAAATATGAAATACTTACACAATAGGAGTTTGAGGCATTTGCCTGCATCTGTGCCTGAAAGTCCTCCTGAATACACAGATGTTCCAAAGTTACTGCATCATATTTGCTTTCTCTACTTGATTCTTAATTCAAGTTCCATAACACTCTTAAAACAAGCTGAGAGGTTATTAGTCTCTTTAGTCTTGGTTTAAATGAGTGTCTGTATTCAAATAACTGAATTTGGCAAAATTAAAAGAATAAAGTTACCAACAATAACTTGTGCTAAAAGAAATCTCCCAAAACGGCAACAGTTTCATAGGCTGTGTAAATTTAGAGAGAAGGTACAAGAGCTATAATAACCAAATAAAGCAGGATTTATTTGTGCTGTAATGCATGTGGAAAGGAAGTGAAAAAAGTTTTCTTCAGCTTGACCTCTGCAACACAACAGGCTTTGACTGTTCTTGCCCTTTGAAAGAACAGTTGCATTAGAAGCCCTTCAAGAAGGAAATCGTTCAAGAATGGATGAGATGGATTGATGCCAAAGCATTCTCTCATTACTCAGACCATTATGCATCACCAGAGCATCCTTCCACATGCAAAAACACAGTGGCTTCAGTTAGACATGGAACAGATTGTTCAGCTCATCTTCAGTAATAACATTAGTTAGCTACTAATGAATTGTGAAAAAAAAAATCTCCAATTTCTGTGCAGCACTGCATCGAGAATTGTAAGAAATGATACGTACTGCATGGCAACAGGCAGAGGTGCAGTAGTAAGATCAAGCTTTTTTATCCAAAATGAAGTTACAGATAAAGCTACATCACAAGCCCAGGCTCAGGCACTACATAGTATGAATCTGCATTACTTTCACATACTTCTTTTATCTTAGCAGTTTCCCCTCAGACAACTTTCCTCACATCTGCAGAATACTAATTTATTTTCAAACCCCCATCAAAAGTACTGCACGTGTTTCTAACCAAACCTTTGGGATTTCTCTTTGGGCTTCTGTTGTGGCAAGATTTTCCTATTAAACCATTGGAAAGCAGAGATCTGTCTTTATAATGGGTCCCCTGTACCTTCCATCCTGAAGATTACATCGGGAGCAGGGCTTGCTGTAAACCACAACAGGCTCCAGACACATCCAAATCCTGCAGGCTTTAAGTGTACCCTTGTATCTCAATTCTTGTGTGAGTTTAAGATAGCAGAAGCTTCCTTTACAGCAATTTTGTTACATGGGAGAACTGTGTCCCCAGAGAACAGAAGTTTATTTATTTGATGCTTAAAAAGTAAACCAGAGAGGGCATGTAGCATCATCCGTAAATCCCAGAGAAAGCTGGATAACCTGCTAAGCCTCTCCCATTCCTCTTCTGAACCACAAGAAGTAGAGCAGGATGTGCAAGTCATATGCTCTCTAAATAAAGGCCACACAGAGTTTTGCATGCAGAAGATCTTTGCTCTGTAGATGCTCTTAAAGCCTCTTGACTTATTTATGAGGAGCAAAGAAACACAATTTGTGCATTTACATCACATACCTGCGTGTTTCCAAGAAAGGCCTGAGGGCAAGTGCTTTCATTTCAGCCAGCATATAAAGCTCATCCTTTTGTGGTTGTATTTCCCAAGGTTGGTTTTGTAAAATGAAGCTTCTTGAATTTTAAATAATGGATTATGGTAGAAATATTTTTAAAGGTCTATTTAAAATGAAAGACAAAACGCAACTAGGTATGAGCAGCCTTGTTCTTTGTAGCAGACTTTAAGCTGTAATGTGAGGCCATCAAGCAGAGATAAAAATTAGGTACTGCTGTGAATCAGCCAATTCCATTATGCTGCTTCATAACCAGAGGTTAAAAAACCCCTTAGCAGGGAAATTGTGCCTCCCCAGTCATTTTTAACACACCCTGAAATATTCTGAATTCTTACAGGCAATCCACATTTGAGCTTTGAGGACACCTGGAGACATGTAGCAGTACAGAAACAAGACTGTAATTCAAATTTTTCTCTGCTTCAGGAAATAGCTTCACAGGCCATACTCATCTCTGTACAATATTCCCTTTCATATTTACTTACACTCTTCTGCTATTCCTCCCCTTGTTCTCCTCTCAGGAATCTTCTATCCACTGGTTCTTTCCCTTTTGTTTTATTGCAAGTGCTCTTTCAAAATGCAGTAACTGATAAAAATATCTCTTCACTGCCCTCCTTTCTCAATGTTTTTTGAGCCTAATTAGGAGTGTCATATGAAGAAGGATTCTAAGAGGAAGTGAAAAATCGTTGCATAACTGCCAAGGATGAGCTTTACAGTTAAGGGCCATATTTCAGTTATGGGTCTATCACTGCACTTTAACTTTCCCAAATTAGTAGGTCAGTGCAAAAGTAAATCCCTCAACCAAAACTTGGAAGAGAGAAAAAAGCTGATTCACACTTGTAGCTGGG
The DNA here is from genome assembly GCF_001604755.1 of Lepidothrix coronata. NCBI lineage: Eukaryota > Metazoa > Chordata > Aves > Passeriformes > Pipridae > Lepidothrix > Lepidothrix coronata. The sequence goes on from NW_016690258.1 coordinate 3,535,833, forward strand.
TGAAGATAGAAGAAAAAATTTCCACTATTGGACACTGAAAATGTCTTTCAGAGTTGTTTAACATATCTTATAATTTCTAATATTTTGGTTAGAAAACTAAACTGAAATTTACCTCAGCCATACTAAAGCTATTTAGTGATTTGAAGGCATCCTGTTCACAAATGAAGAAAAGCTGTAAGAATGAGGTGTCTTACACTCTGTACTCATGTTAACCTGACCCAGCACCTTGTATATTGAGCAGGAAGTATAGTTGAATCCTTACTAAATAAATGAATCCACTGACTTCAATTAATGGCCCATAAACACAAGCTACAACTTGTTATTTCATTCTGCAAGTCTGCAAATAAAATCTGAATTTTAGGGGATGAGCTTTAGGAAGCCTGATGTTTTCACCCTGATTCTACCCAGTGCATATCACCATCACAGCAGGGATTGACTATTCCCTCAGGCACTTTCAGAAAACACAACTGTAGAGGACACAGGATCAAGAGAGAAAAGGCCCAAGAGAGTTTGGTCTGCATAAACTTTTTGTACAGTGCCTGGTTTAGCTGGACCTACAAATACAAATTCAGAAGTATTACCTGTTTCCAAATCAAAGGGGAGCACTTCACATGAATAACAGTGAAGAGAACACCTGGATCCAGAGAAGACAAAAATATTAACAGCATCAACAATAACAAAATATTCTTGCTATTGACCAAACAGGCAACACACCTAACATAGAATTTAAATCTTGATTCTAGAATTTCAAGTTTGATTCTAAGTTGGTTCCACTTTTCCTCAATTATCTTACAGTAAATCCCATGACTTCTGTACTTGTAGTCTTCTATCAGAAGAATCTGCTTTTGGATATAGTGCAGGAATCAGTTCAATAAGAACCACTAGAGCAACAAACCTGTTCTCCAGTGGCCTCCCTGACATTGGATATGCCCCAAAATCCCAACTCTTATGGGTAGTTAGAAGGGGAATAAGCATCCAGCTAAGATTAAGGGACTTAGGGATAAGGTTTTGTTTCATTTCAAGATGCTTTCAGCAGAAGTTCTGCTATGGCTTTCCTCCTCATCAGCTTCCCAGTTTGACTTTGTGAAATTTGGATTGATCAGTTGCATAATATCAGATATGGCAACAGGACAACTGCAATTTCCAATTAATTGGATCAAAGACCAACACAGGATTGAGTATCCTATGCCATGTCTGTGGATGAGGGGGATACCATAAAAAAGTTATATGGAAAGGCACCAAACCCAGTTACAGCTGTACTTATGACAGTGAATTTGTAGCTGCATTTCTTAGTGTGAAAGGAAATGTATCTGTTTAGCAAATTCAAACCACAAGCACGCTGACAGCAATACAGAATCTGTTACAAGTGACAGGGGCTATTCCCAACTGTCCCTCAAGCAGGCAGGTTGCACTTCCTTAGCAGACAAATGCAAATTGGTTCTACCCCCAGTAAGGAGTAAGGAATTCGAGTTTCTCCTCTGGAAAATATTAACCCTAAACAAAAAACTGAATCTTCCAGTAGGCTAACAGGACTCTAGAAATAAAAGGAAACATCACAAGATTTTAGGAGGTGCTGAAACATTTGTTTTGAAGTTTTATTACAAAAATATATTTGCAAACATACAAAATTTTGGATGAAAAAAATGTTCATTCTTAAACATTTATGCAATAACTTAATAACTGCAAACATACATAGGTGCTATAAAATCCATACCATACCAAAAACGTTAATGATGCAGTATCTACATTTACTGACTTACAATTATTCCGGTTTCCAGAAATCTTTCCTGAAGCTCCCTTCCCCATGGTCTTCATATTGAAAGAACATGCAAATGGCTACAACTGGTGCATCCACAGAAGTGATTAAAACTCAGAAATTACTAAAGCACATAGTGTACATAAAAAAACCTAACTAACCATATGTCCATACACTGAATAGATAAAAATAAATACACCACCAAATCAGAGATACTGCAGTTTTTCAAATTTGAAGTGAAAAGAAGATATTGCATCTTAACATTTTCGTAACATTGCCAGACAAAACTGAGGTGATACATATTGCACACATTCCTCCTGTTAAGATATGCTGTACAAAGCAACTCAAATACCTGGCAAAAAGGTGGCTGATTTGTTTAGAATACTTTTAAAAACCAACAAGTCCCAAATTAAAGTTTGCTTTCCAGAGTATTTCAGCAATTGTATCAGTGGCTACACATGGCATAATGTGTTTCAGAAATAAAGCAAAATGAAGTAATTAGAAATGCAAGCAAAAATGAGAAACATCCAGCAGTGTTTAAATGCAATACTGAGCATTTATACAGAGAATTAAACAGTTTCTATGAAATCAAGATGCATCACTTAAATTTTTTTTTTGAAACTTTATCACTCATTCTGCAAATCTTGTTTAATCTGGAAAGATATACTGCTTCTAAACTTATTAGCTGTTAGGCACCTTTCATATAAACTTTGCATTGTAAATAACAGCAGAGAAAGTCTAACTACAAAACTGAGAATTTTGATTTTCCTGAACAATTAAGCAGCTGTAGGTTTTAAAACTGTCTTTTATTATGTTTGAGTTTGGACTCTCATTTTTTTCCCCAGAAGTGACTTAACATGAGCCACAAAACACATGCTTAGATAAGAATTAATTTGGGGAGTACAGTCTGAACTAATAATCTTTAATTCTCAGAAATAACAGGTAAAATCCCATTAAGCCAGTAGCTAAAAAAATAACAAAACCAAAAAATCAAAATCACTTGAAAATGGTCACAATCATTTCCTGTGATGACCCCTGGTAACTTGCTACACCCTGGTTATCCCTACATGTGGAAAACATGAATCAAGCACTTCAACAAGCTGGTAATTTTAAACTTATACAAAAAGTTAAAATAATTAGGAAAAAAGAAGTTTTTAAATATACAGTCCACATTTAAAAAAATATTCAAATTTTACACTATAACTGAGCTTGTGTTCTACAATTAACTCTTCATGCAAGGAGTTTATCTGTTAAAGCCACTACCCTGGCACTTGTCAAACCTCTGCAGTGCTGGGCGACACCCAGGTTGGTTCCGTGTCCGCTGCCACTGAGGCTGGGACAGGCAGAGCTTGGAACAAACACGTGCACGTGTCCGAGATGAACAGTTTGTCTGCTGGCATTTCAACTCTGGTTCTCTGCCAGTTCGTTCTGAAAGCTGGGGCAGGGGAGTAAACCAAGAGTCTGCTGCTACCAGGACACTACAAAACCAAAGTCAAGGAAGAATCTGCCACTGCTTGTTTCCAGCTGGCCAGGCACCCTCAAAACTTAAGGATATTCAGAGTAGTATTACTTTTGTCAACTGTAGGTGGCTGAAGAACTCAAAATACAACTCCTTCATATCATTTCTACAGGTCTTTGGATATGACTGTATTTAGCAAACAGCACCCATGAACACTATCAGCTTCCAGCATTTCTATTCTTACAAACTTTTACCAAATCTTTCTTTGAAGAAACTGTAAGCTGCCCACGAGAAGTGAGAAGGCATCTTTGCTAAATCCAGATAAAAGCAACTCTCTATTTGGTTTAGACTGTCCATTTTTGTCCAGAGGAACTGCTCATTGGTTTGTCCCTTTTAGTGAAACTTTTCCTAAAAAACCCAACAAAAAAATTAATTTAGACCTTAGATCTGAGTCTCACTGTCTATGTGCATACACAGTATTACAACTCTAGGATTTATGGAGGAAGGTTCTATCTTCCATAACAAGGCTGAGTTTATATTGCTGAATTCAAATGCTACTATTAAATCCAATATATTTCTTGATGAATGTGCATGACATTAGCATCTTTCCCTGAATCTTGCACGTTTTTCTAACAATACAGTATGTATTTTAACTGGAAACACTGAACTCAAAGGCTGAGAAAATATTTTCAGAAGGCAGGTAGTGCTAAACAAAATATATTTTCCACTAAAAAGCTATGAAAAAAACTAAAATAGATCAAATACATAAAAATGTAAATATTTGTTGTATCTAAAACATCCCAATTTGTGAACAAGTCACAATTAAAGCTCAGTTACTAGTTTCCAATGAAATGGCCATGCACCTTGACTATGGCAATATTAACTAATCCTTAGGATATATATATCATACATATATGTTGCAAGGAGCCAAACAATATTTTTCCTCATATTTCAATAGTGCTTGAGGGAAAAGAACAAAGCAGTGCATCATAACTCACTACAGATTATCTTTTTACTCAATAACCCAACAGTTTTCTACTGAAAAAGCATCCTTTAAAACTACTATTGCTGGAGAAAGTTGGGAGCTGGAGTCAGATTAATCACCTCTGCATGCCTTTAAGAAATAAATACAAGCCATGGGTAAACCAACACAGCAGCATAAGAAAGTATAATTAGAAATTTTCCAATTTCAAATGGGAAGGTAACCAGTTAAATTCTTAGTTAGTGAACAGGGACTTACTAAATCACATATACAAAGCAATAACATTTTAATTAGATAAACTTCAGACTATGAAGTGTGCACTAACAATCTGGGGAGAGGGCAACAGAAGAAAAGCATGCATTTGTTTCCCATCTGCATAGTCTTCAACACTGCAGTTCCAACACAACTGAGGAATGAAAACCAACTATGATGTGGTCCATCCTTAAGCTAAAAGGGAACAAAGTATTTAAATTTTATCAAACACCGCTGAAGAGGAAGAGGGTTTTCCAGTGGTGGTCTCCTAACTATAAATTTAAAACAAGAGAACTTCAACATGCAACAGAACTACTTTAAAAAAAATTATACAATCACTGAAGATTTTGCATATTTCAGATTTTCCTTTTTAGAGAAAATGGCCTTACTCACTTGGATACCTGTTTAATGCAAGTAACACAAAAGCAAGTAAGATTAATGAAATATTGAAAGATGAATTTACGTGCAATAACTGCAGACTGTCAATGTATTGAGCAAATCACATTTTTAGACCTTTTGTTAAAGATTTAGCTCCAAAGGCCTGGCTTCCAGATCTGTTCCTTCCCCACACCTGCCAGTTTAATCACAAGGCATTTTGTTCTCCTTTTCCTTAGTCCTTCAACTGGAACTAGTTTCCCACAACTGAATTCTGTCTTGGTGTGCTGTAGTGTACTGTACTGTGTGTTTGCTGGTTGAAAGAGTGTTGAGTCTGTAGTCCTTGAACAGTGAATACAGCTGGGAATGAGAGCCAGAGCAAACATTTGCACATTCACTTAATGCTAATGAGAGCTCAAATGCAACTTAAGTTCCCCCCCAATAAAAGAAAGGTTTGCTGGTGATGATCACAGTGAAAACCTAGATCACTTCTGAGAACATTACTTTCATAACTATTTAAGGAATAGTCTTTCCTAACAGGTTCAAATTCAAGACATTGAAAACTAAATATTCTTTTACAAAAATATTAGTTTTATAGATGAGGCATAATTGTTTCTAAAATGGACACATTTTAAATAGATTCAGCTTCAATTATAGCTTAATGTTGTCTGTACTCTTGGTTAGGACTTGCAAGTAGACTTCATGGATAGTGCTGAGAAAATGGGAATCATTCTGCAGGAAAAAAAAGAAGCACATTAGAAACATTAGTAAAAAGATGCAAAAAAGTTTAATGCCTTAGTAAAAAGAAGCAAGAAAGTTTAATTTAATGCCTAAGTTGTGCATAAGGATTCCTTACAGTGGCAGCTGCCAGAGTTAAGAGAAGGGAAGTAGCTGGACACAAGAGGCAGTGCTGTTTGAACCCCTCACGGGCTGTGAACCACAGCGCTGGTCACACAGGTGAAGGGATCACTGAGCACACTGGATGCTCAAACAAACAACCTTTCACATTTCACTTCCCTCCAGAGTCCAAACCTTAGTCTTAGACACAAAGAATTTCATTCTGTGTACAGGTTCCCAAATACAGTCTGCCTGAGCATCACAAGTGATGGTACTTCTGTCTGTCAGAGCAGCCTGAATGGGGCTGCAGTGTGTTCTACAAGAACACTCAGGGCAAAGCATGACTGAGCAGTGGATTAGTTTAACTTAGAGACAATATTTAGAGATATTTTTTGAGTCTAATTCATTCACATGACAAGTTTACAGAACTGGTATCTAACCAACTGGCTTGAGGGTGTAATATTCTCTTTACAAGATTGAACAGCACATTTGGTATCCTGCTTGGAGTGCTGTGTGAGTACTCCCGTGCTGCAGGATATGCCTATTTTGGTCTTCATTCAGCTCTCTCTGTAAAGACTGGAGACAAAGATTCCTGTCAGCTCTCTAAAGTCACCACTCAGACTACTGGCACTTAGCCTTGGTTGCAAGACTAGTTTAAGTCTTTAACAAGAAAAAACATACAAACCAACACAGGAAAAGGTTACGTAAAATGGAACAAGAGATAAATCAAGCAACCTTGTGATGGGATCTGGCAGTGGCCCTTTTTGGTCCTAAAACTTGACCACTGGGAAGATATTGTTTGTTATTTTTAGACTTGCATTTTGAGTGTAAGCTCTGCACATCAGCATGGAGAGGGCAAGAGAATTCCAAGTTAAGAAAGAACCCTCTGTCATTCATGGCAACTTCACGATGGCATTAGAGGTCAAAATCATCTCAATGCATGGCTGCTTCCCAACATCACAGGCTTAATGCAACTGAACTTTTTAGTCCCTAGAAATAGCAGAAGTAAAACTTTGCAATTTCCATTTCAAAGAAACATACTTCAGGTAAAGATGAGGACAGGTTCTAGGGAACTGAAAACAGCTTTCCTTGGGGAAGCAGAAAACTTACAAAGACAGCAAAATCAACTCCCCCCATCCCCACACCAGCTTCTACTAGTGCATCACTTATTCATCACTTGTCTACAAATTCATATGGATGTGAGAGGACACATCTCATGAACTCTGTTCTAATTGCTCCACATCTCAACCAAGAGGAGCAAACTGTGCCATACTATGTGCACAGTGTGGAGTAATTCCAAGACAAAAGAACGTATTTTGTAATGTTTCAGAGCAAAAGGAGTTACAGGGGTATGGAATTGCTCAGTGCTGGCTTCTGTACTTGGAACTCTCCCTCAGAGATTGAGCTCTGTATAGACAGTACCTTTATTAGATGTATCAGTGCTTCTTGCAGCTGAGACCTACTGAGAACAGTAGGAGGTGTAGTTTGAATTTCTGTTGTTCCAAGTGTTAAAGGCGAAGAAGAACTGGCTTTATTCTCCACTTCAGTAGCCTTTGTAGCTGATTGCTGAAACACACTGGGAGACAAGAGGACTGAAGGTGTTACTGTTGTCGTGGCTGTAACAAACTGTGGAGGTGCGACCTGTAAGAGAACAGAAAATTAATAAGCACCATTTCCAGTAAGAATGAATGATGTTGTAAAGGCTGGAGAGATGAGCATAAAGAAAATTAAATAAATTGTAGCCACAATATTTCAGTCAGATATTACAAAATAGGTGCTGTTAATTAAGAACTATCTATCTATGAAGATTAATACCAATAGTAATTCTCATTTTCAAAGCTAAAGAAGGTAGCAGCCTTGAACATGCTTGCATGCAGACTCCTTGCTACCTTCCAGAATTTTTGAAACATAACACATATAATGAAAGATGAGCTTTTCACTGAGCTAATCAAAGGATTCAGTAGCTGTTTTGCAGATTATTATTTTCCTTGGGGGTTCACAGAAAGGCAGTCCTGCTTCCTGCCTCCCCTGCTTCTGTGGTCTCCTACAAATATTTTACTTCAAATTCAAAATGTATCTCAAAAATATTTAAAGAGATTGCTGAATTATAATTAAATTCTTGGAGTACACTGAAATACTCTCATTTTAAGTACATTTTCCCTTGTGGGGAATATGGGATGGGAATATTTTGAGGACCATCATCCCACCTCATTCTTCCACAGGTCTGTCTCCATTTCATGACAAAAATCCACATACTGCCTTTACCACTTTTCCTTTTAAACAAAAATTGCAAATTTATAAGACTACTATATTTGCATAAAGTGAACATGAGTAAACATCTGCTTTGAGCAGCTCTGCCATCTCCTGATAACTGCAATCTTAGTCAGTGTCATAATCAATGTCTTGCTCGGGCCTCCAGAATGACCAACGTGGTGAAAGAAAAAAGAAAATAAACAAGCCAATCTCACTCAAAAGAAAAGCAACACTAAATGTGATATATATAGATATTTGATATGTCAGTAAAAGGAGTTCCCCTTGGATAACCAAAGATTTTCAGAAGAAAAAACCCTCCCAAACCATCTGAAGTTAATGTGTATTTAATAACATCAAGAGCAGCAGAACCAGAAAACTGATTTTGTTGTAGTCAAAACTGTGAAGACTCATAGCGTGGGATTTCAGCTGAAGACAATGTGTTTAAACCCACAAATGCAGTTTACTACACAACATGCACACATTCCTTAAAATTCCCAAATCCATATAAAATGTTTTTAGTTCGGTTATTATTTACTAACTGGGTCATGAACAGACTGTAGATCTTATCTCATAGCAGGCCAGTAGCTAGAACAGCATTTTACTTTAAGTAGCACCATTTTTACTGCCTTCACAATCAGATCTGGGCATGCTACTAAAACTGCTTTCATGTAGTGCAAGTTTGACAAGAATGAGGCAATTTTCAGAGATTTGAAAAAGGAGGGGGTGGGTAAAGGAAAAGTAGAATTAAATTACAGATGGTATCCTAAAAATAACACATAACAAAAAGGTAATTAAAATAATTCTTGAAGGCTTGACTATTACCAGTTATTTTTTAACTGCAATCTGAAATTTAAAACTGACATTATTTTGAACTCTTACCCAAGACAGTTCTAATAATGTTAAATCTGAATTTAGATCAGTAAAACTTGCTATTAGACAGTCTTGCAATAACAAATGCTTGTTATTCTTTTCTTCCTCCATCTTCCATTTCTTTCACTTTGTATCTTTTCATAAAATACAAGGTTACCACAGGAAAACTAAGTGACAGTAAGGCAAGGGCTACATTTTATGCCTCTGGGGTGCTTAAGGCTGGGTTAAGGCAAATAGACCCTGCTACAATATTATGGCATTAGTACTGCTTGTTTGAAACATTAAAAAAACCCAGTTCAAATGGTGTGAACTCATTGCGAGGCTGCAAATCCAAAAATGTGTTCTCATTTCCACATTAGAACCAACAATAAGAGGCAGTCGAGAACTCCCCCTTCCTTTAGTGCAGCTTCTTTCTGCTTCATAACAGCTCTTTAAAAATGGCCAGTGGGTGATGACTATTTGAGATATCAACAGTGAACCACAGCTGGGTTTTCTCTTTTCTAAGAAAACCAATAAACAATTAGCAGAGGTTGTTCACTTACTTGACTTGCCTTAGACAAAGTCTTTGGCTGTGGAAACACTTCTGGTTCTTTGTTTTGCTGTACAGTCTAAATTAAAAAAAAAAAAAAAGAAAAAGGAAATTGTTAATTTTATACTTTTAAATAAGGTACAGGGTCCACTTCCACAGCATCACCCCTGGCAACACTCATGAGCCTGTGACCTTCTGTCCCTTCTCAGATCAGCAGCTCTGAGCAGTCTGTTTATGACACAAGTACAGGTGAATTCTTTAGGACCCACTCACCACCCACTAAAAGCACCAATTTGAAAAACCTCCTCCTCCTCTACAGACAGGTCTGTCACTGGTAGCAGATGCTAATGATATAGAACTAATGGAACTGAATGTATGACTTGGCAATTCAATCAATATCACACAGTGGAAGTCCTTCATTATTTTTAAAAGGCTACTATACAACAGCACGTTTCCAAGGGAAAAATACACATAGGCTAAAAACAGCCTAAAACTTCAGGGATATCAGAATACCTGAAGGGGAGGGATTATCTTGCTGTTCAAGGCTGATGGCTTAGTGTGAGATTCTTTGAAGCTCTCTGGTGTTGCAAGTTGGCCAACCGAGGCAGAGATGTTCGGTGTTAAGGACGTTTTAGTGAGAGACTGCTGTTGCATTTGGTCATGCTGTGGGGTCAACCTGAGTTTCTGGAGAAGATCAACACTTGTATGAGATGGATTTGAGACAGTTCCCGTGTTGGTTGTTGTCAAGGGTGCTATGAGCTGGCTTTGGCCAGCCATTAGGTTTTGTGGAGCGTGGTTCCCCTCAGACGGCGGCTGATTCACCAGTGGGGATATGGGCTTGGCAGCTTGCTGCATAACTTGCATTATACTGTTGCTTTGTTTTAGGCCAGGAAGCATCTGAGCAGGGGCAGCTTCCATTGTCGAGGCTGAATTAAGAACAGGGCTTAAACGAACTGAATAGCTTGAAACATTTTTTATATCAGGCTGGGACACCGAAGCTGGAGGCATTAGCATAGGTGTTAAACAGTCCTGCTGATTGGCACTGGTTTTAACGCCTGGACTTTCTGATTTCCCTAGGGATTGTTGCATTACTGGTGACTGGTCAAAGGAAAAAGGCAAAAGCAAACTGTGCTGCTCTCTGGCAGATGCATCTGTCTGCAGCTTCTCCATTCTCTCTGCGTTGGGATACGGAGCAGTGGGCTGTTCCTTTTGTACAGAGGTTCCAAACAGTTCCTCCAAAGTCAGATGCTTCTGCCTTGACTGAAATGGCTAAAAAGAAGGGAAAAAGAAGTTTTAAGCTTAGAAATATAGACAGCACTGTGCAAGTCCCAGGGTCTATTACAAATTCAAGAAAACTACAAGAGACAACTAGGTCAAATGCATGTAAAATCAAGTGTGCCCTATTTACAGGAATTTTGAAATTAATTTAATTTACGAGGAACATCCTGGCTATGGATGTTTTTTCTTTACAGCCTTCCTGGGACAGACTGTGCACTAGCAGTAAGGAAGGGAGAAGGCTATGGACTGTGTCATGAACATGGCACCTGCCATCATCCATCAGCCAGAACTACACAAGGCATTCTGGGGGGATGTGGGGAAAAACAGACATGTTGAACAAAATCCTCACTGAATTTATGAAGCTGGAAATAATGAAACGGCCTAAAAGATGGGAAAGGAACACAGAAAATAGAAGCTACACAACTGAACTAGCAATACATGCCTAGACAGTTTCCCTCACCCTTTTCATTAACAATGCAATAGATGTCACGATAGGTAAAAGAATCTGTATACACCTAAACATATGTGTATATATCTCCTTGAAAAGTGTGTATATATATGTAGACAGTTACATCTACCAGTCCTTTAAGTCTCTCCCAAAAATATGCATCTAGCTACACCACTGACATTGTTAGAAAAATATGATTTTAAGGATATCATCTTCTTAATATTTTACTGAAAATATTTTAAAATGTATTTTACTAAAGAGAAAAGAAACAACTATTAATACCACCCATAATCTCAAAATTTTCCTTTCTTTCCTTTTTTTTTTTTGAGGTTGCACAGGACTAGAAGTTATGTAAAACAGCTGGACTGAAATACAACATTCTGTTCAGAAGCCTGAATGGCCTGCAGCACAATTCCAGTGTATTCTGATGGTATGTCTAAACAAAGACACTACTTCACAATGACAACTACTGTACCATGACATTGCTCTGCTGGCTCCAATTTTGCCAGCACAGATAACAGCAGTGAAGCCATGGCAGTACAGGTGCCTAAAAAAACCTTGGGCTTGAAATCACACTCACTTTTGCCCTTGTTACTCACCTCTACTGCCATTGTTACTCTTTTTTAGCCAGCTTCTAGTCAGGCACACTTTCATTTTGCAGCTGAGACATTCTGTAGTTTATAAACCTTGTTAATTATGTTAGGAATTTTTTCCTAGAAAGTTGTTCTTACTTTCCTCCACTGGTATTACTGTTCCAGAGACCTGTGCTTCAACTATTAAGATTCCATTAAGAGAAAAATCACTGTTCCAGATCATTTCAAACTCTGCTTTTGACTTCAGTATGATTAATTGACTAACTTTCCTTTATTAATACATTACAACAGTCAAGTAATCAACTGACATCTCTGCCATGCTCTTGAGCCAACTCAGACCAGCCCCCTTACATGGATAGTCTCAAACATGAAGTTAGTTTCCAGCATGAAGTACAAACCACACCTTTTGCCTTGTCCATCTCTGGCTGAAGTATACTTTGACCATATCATCAACTCAGTGTGTCATGAAGACAGGTCAGCAGGGGTTGCAAAAAGGCAACATGACCACTTTATTTGATAGGAACAGAGTGCAGGTGCAGCTGCTGCTGCTGCTGCTCAAAGGGTTTCTCCAGAAATCATTTCAGGTAAGTTAAACTTTACAGTACGACCTCTGACTGCCAATTCAGGGTTCAGTATCAGTGTTCTGGTTCAGTTTTGCTGATTGCTGGCATGAAAGCATTGCATGATACAACTGATTTTAATTTTGAATGGCCAAGATACAACACTTGACTTCACAGTATCATAGAGCAGACGTTTATTTTTATTCCCAAACATGTGGTATCTTCAGCATGAGATGAAGTTAGTCAATCAACATGCAAGTGTGACATTTTGGAGGGAGTTTAGGAATCTCACCATACTTAGCATATGCACACTATTTTTTAGGCATCTGTTTCAATTAGATGAAAAATGTATTTTTATAGTTGAAATGGAATGTCTTTCCAGTAGTCTTCCAGTTGTCCACATTAAAAATGTGGCTCAGCACCAACACAACTGTGATATATTCAAAGCCAGTTAACTGGCTTTGCAGAATTATCATTTATGCTACCCAAGTAATTTTTTCCAGTATCTCTGCAGCTAATATTTTAAATAGCTCAACAGAATTAAAAATATGACATTTTACATGTTCTATAAATCGACTTTCCCTTTAATTAATCCAGAGCAATTTGTAAGAATCTAATCTTTCCAGTTTTTCCTTTACTAGTTATTTGATTCCTGTTCCACAATTCCATGTGCTGTCAGGTGGAGCACTTCAGCTGATTTTGTACAGTCTATATGGAATGACTCAAAAGAAAATATCTGCTTTTAAAGCAAAGCCTCAGGCAACTCTGCTGCCAGGTCTCCAGACTGGCATGCACCAAGCAGAGCTGCCAGGGGTCACTCCAGCACTTATGCTGACCCAAAAGCAGAGGTGCTGTGATAGCGAATACCCCAGCAAACTCCCCACCCCTTATTTTAATTCATTAACTGTTCCTGCCCCATCCCCTAAAACAGATTCCTGCTGCCCATACCCCAGCCTTAACTGCACTAGAAACTACTACTACTCCAAACTAAGTATTGTGTTTAAAAGTACTAAGTGCAAGGTTGCCCACATTTTCATAGGGCACTTCATTTCTCCAACACGGTGGTTTATTGCATCACAAACACACCAGTGAACTACGGCAGGGAACTAAAGCTCCTGTCCTCTGTGGGGCATCTTCTGAGGAGCACCAGCACTGCCCCTGCTGTGCCCACTGGGTGGCACTGCAAGCAGGCCCAAGGCACTTCATGTCTTACTTATTGCGGAATTTACTTTTTTTCCTAAATTTATCTCTAAAATGTCTTGTATGAAGCTACAGCTTCCTTGTGCAGGATGGTAGCTGTAACTTCGAAGGCAGCACAGACAAGCCTTAAGGTCTGAGACACGAGAACTCAGGGCTTTGAGCTCATGTGTGAAAGGCTGCAACATTATGTCCACCTGACTGATTCACTGCAATACTGTGGCACAGGCCAGTTTTTCTTGCTTCCCGTCTCTCAAGTCATCCTGCACATTACCACAGTCTGACTTCTTCCAGAATTCAAGCTGGCCCATTTAAACATACTTGGATATTCACAGCAGTGTGGACATTTCCTCATATTTTTAAAATGCTAAGTCAAAAGACAGAATTTAGGATCCTAAAAGTCTTCAAACTCATTAGTTTATTAGTGATAATACATTCAGCAGAAAACACTGCAGGCATTCTACCAAACAAACCAATTTTAGTACTGAAACAAAGTTCTAAATGGGGAAAAAAAAAAGAGCCCTTCATTTAGGGTTGGATGAAACATACCTGCTCTTGCACTTGTAATGAAGGCTTTTGTTCTGAAGGCTCTGTGCTTTCTGGCTTTGGAGGATTTGAATTTTGTTGCATTCCACAACTTGATACAATACTTAAGTCACTGATCTGATTCTGAGGGGGCAAAAAAGAAAATAATTAATATAAATACATAGGTTTAAAATCTGCATTTACCCACTATACAATCCTGTTTACATGGCACTTGGACTGAAATACAGATGTACAAAGCACTGATTTTTGTGAGACACTGTCAAATTCACAAATTTTAGGAAATAAAAATCCTACCAAGACATCCAGAATCTGATATGTAGTCATAAAGCTCTTACTCTTTATTACTATATAAAAAACCCAAACCAAAAACAACTGGCTTTATACGTTTTCACCAAGAAAGAAAACTACATATTAAAGAAAAGGTGGGCTTTTCACATCCTGTGTCTGCATTAGCTCCTAATGAGGAAGTTTGCTGCACTTCTTTAAATCAAGAACCCAATCTAGGAACTGCTTAGAAAAAAAAATCCTGATGGAAATCACTCCAAGTGGCTTAAAGAGAGCTTGTCACCAGCTTATTTCCACCAGGTTTAACCAAACATGTACATATATTTTCAGGTGTTAATTTTCTGTGAACAAGACAAAAACAGACAAGCAAGTTGCACTATAACAGTCAGTATGTTTACAGACTGAGTTGACTTTCATCTTTAATAAATATATACCTAAACAACTATAGAAACTGTATTACAGTTTACATCACCACTGAAAAACCCCAAACTGTAGAACAATCCAGCTTTCAGTGGATAAACTACACCTTATGCATATGATATAGCTCAGCACTGGACAACACACAATGATTGCCCTGGTCACTTACAGCAGTAAAATACAGGTTAAACTTTTTAGCAACAGATTAAAAATCAATCTGAGCTTTATTCTTTTGCTTTCAAATTCTAATTGAAAGCAATAAATACAAAATCAAGACAATATATTGTGATTCAGGGATAGAGGCGAGAAGCAAATTGTCCCATCTTTCATTGACTTGAAGGTCAAAACTCTTTGTGTCTGAAATGCTGGAGGCCTTCTAGTCACAAAATCAGGAAAGGCAGCGTTCCTTTCACTAGAGGATGAGCTGCAGTATGTTTCCATGCTCATACTGAAATACACACCCAAACCACACTATAAAAAGCATCCATTCACTTCATTAAAAAAAAAAAAATTCAGAGTTCATTCATTTTCACATATGGGCTTGATGTAGTGTGTACTTGAAGGATTAAGCTGATTTGGAATCCTAGATTAAATCACTCAGACCTTCATAAATCTCTTTTTCACTCCCTCTGCCCCCTTCTCATGCTGACACTCTGCCAATCTCATGTGGGCTGCACACAAGGATTACTGTATGATCCATCTGGAATGTACCAGGCAGATAAGTACTTTCTGCTCCTAAATACAAATTCATGTGTAATTACCAAGTGCCATAACATTCCTTAAAAAGGAAAAATTAAGACAGGAGAGGTCTCTCAAGAAGCCATGCTCCAAACGAGTTGGTTTCTTTATCATGTTAAGGTCGGCACACCTTGGCTACAAGGAGTTCCAAGGTTAACGTGCCAGAGGTTTGCTCTTAAAGCTGAGGTGGTCAACAAAACATTCTCCAAAGAAGCTTGTTTGAAACATGACCAACATTGTTCAATTCTGCTTATCTGGCAACTGCTACACAACTACAGTCACAGAGGGCTATGATGGGATCATGTTGAACAGATCCAGCTTGCAGTTCATGTCACACAAAAAGGAAATGAAATCACCATTGCAGTTTCACCAGCATTCTAGAAGCATCAAGACATGATCACACACACACAAAACAACAAGAAATCAACCCCCCCAATTTTGAAGTAACTCTACTGTAACCTGTGCCCTGCATATTTCCTTGTTGTATTACTGATACCACATTGACTGTCCACTAAAAATAATCTGCACACACCCATTGCCTCTTTAACAGAATTTTACTTGTCCATGATTCTTGTAACTTTTTTTTCTAGCTTTTCAGTAGTCTCACATGAAAAAGATCTGAAAATTAGAAGACAACGTGGAATATCCCAAGTCTTTATAAGCCATCTGTTGGAAATGTGTATTAACCAATATTGCTTCATCACATCCTAAGAGGGCACCAAAACAGTGTGTTCTTGTGGTGGGGTTTTTTTTCCTTCTTTCCAAAACGACTTCAATTTCTTCAAATCTGTCTAAATTGATACACCACTGAAAGATGAACCGTTCAGGTTTTGATGTTTCCTTCTGTGATCTCACAAAAGGTGCTACTTCCACAACGCTGGCCTTCACACAAAGACCTCTTCTCCCCAAACAGCACTGAAGCACACACAGTGAGAATTAATTATTTTTTTAATCTGTATTTTAAAGCATTGAAAAAAGCAGGCTTTTTCTTGGAAATTAATATCTAGCCTGGGTCAAAGATATTGGATTGTTTGTCACATTCACCGGCCATCAAGCTACATGAGACAGTGACAAGATAAATTGGTTCATACAAGGCTAAACCCACATGCTTATTCCTTTCTCCTCATCTCACATTGTACTGTAACCACCTAGAATCCCACAAAGCCTCAAATCCCAAGTACTTAAAGGAACTCTGCTGCACAAGCAACTTCTGGAAGGAATCAAGCACTGCCACCAAGAAACCACAGCACAGCTCTGCAATGAAATACTCACACGTGGCTTTACTACTGCACATTCCTGTATCATTGTACTTGGGAAGAGGAGTGTTCAGAATCTTTGTTTCCTTTTTAGGATCTCCCACACACTACCTTTATATTCATCCTGCAGTATGAATTTGGTCCTCACAACTATATAAAATAATTCTTTCCTAAGAGAACTAACATGCTTCACTATGTAATCTTGTGAATTTAGCACTGGCAAAAGATAACAGACTTTTCCTTCCAAAATGAGTTAATTTATTAAAAGCACAGACACAGTAGACAGGACAGAAGTAGTAAATTGGGTAACAGAAAGACAGGGGCACAGTATTGTTACATTTAGTCTACAGCTATTAAAAATGTGTTTCACAGAGTCTACAGATGTACTGAATGACTCAATCTGTAATATCACAAGACATCTTTTGAGACTAAGAAGAGACAGATGCTGTTGGGCAATTTTTATTTGCTATTCCCAGAGACAAAATTTTCTCACAGCAGGAGAAATCACTGTAAAATGGGCCTATCAAGCTACACTTCAAGTTGGATCACATGATCAGTATTCAATCCATCTTGCCTGAAAGCAGAGACTGTTTCCTAGTACAGTGTACCTGAGGGAGGGAACAAGACATCAGTCTGAAAACAAGGCTGCTGGAACTATGGCAGAGACAGCCCACCCTTTAAACAAAGCACAGCTGATGTGCTAAAAACTAGTTTCCTGAAAAGAGACATTTACTTACTCGTTCATATTCATCCTTGGCTTTACTGAGCATTTCCAGGATGTCAATGGGCCTGTTTTCATTGCAGCCGTTGGTTCTGCTGGGACTTTTTCTGTCCTGGGAAACTTGCTGTGATCTCTGAGCTTCTTGTTCAACCACTCTGTAACAGGAAAGGAGAAACAGCACTTAAAAATTTTATCTAGAGTTAACATCTTGCAAAAAGCAGTATAGAAAAAGGTACTCCCAGGATATTAACACATTTCTTCTGCCTGGATAAAAATGTAACACTCATCTGACCAAAGTTACTCAGGATTTCATCTGCTACAAGGTTTATACAAGTCAAATTGTCAAATGGTCTGTAGGAATTTATCTCCAACTCAGAGAGCACTAGGCTGTCTCTCTCACACAGTCTGCCTGCAGTAAACGCCACTTCTATAAAACTCTCCTGTTTAGACATTTTTACAATAAAATACATGGACATCCAAGCATGTGATATACAAAGAACATCGGTTATAGTGTAGGTTAAGATATGTTGTTTTACTCTTTACTTCCTCACATGCATTTTTTCCATATTTAGCCAAATCAAGCTGTATTATTCAGCAGAATCTATTACCAAACAGTTCTAATGTAGGATGAGGCTGAGCATTATACAACAAAACTAAGACAGTGGGAAAGAAGAGAGTTGGCTCACACCAGATGTCTCTGGAGTCAGTCTGCAAGGAGACGTAGAGCAAGTGACTCCTCACAGCCCCATCTAAGACTCCAGAAAGAACAGCAAACCATTTTCTTCCTGAGCTGCCCTGTAGTCATTCCAATTACCTGCAGGCTGGAAACACGGTGTTCCTGCCAGCCTCTGGTGCCTACAGTTCACTCACCACTTCTATTCCACTCCTACTTGCCTCAAGTATCCAAAACTTCAATTCAAAAGATAGTTAAGGTACGCAGGAAGATGATGTGTACGTGGCTCATTTCATTAATAAAAGGAAAGGCAGCACATACTCCTAATCCATATGCAGTTCACAAGATATACATGGCTGTGCAACACGCTAGAGCTTATCCTCTTGAAATAAACACACACCAGCCTGTAATCCCTTCTTTTTTAAGCCTGCATTAATCAAATATGTTAAGAAAAAACAAGCACTGTAAACAGGGCAGAGCTCTGGAGCTGGCATGTCACTTGAGAACTTGCATGCTGTGGAACTGATGGCTGATGGGAGAGCCAAGAGGTGCCGTCACAACAATCACAGGCAGTGTCAATCATTCCAGCCTCCAGTTTCTTTGGGTCAGTTAGGATTCAGGACAAACTCTAGATTTTGTAGACTGTAATTATTTATATGCACCTCTATGTTGATATTTCTGAGGAAAAAAATAGTTCAAGTCTTGGAAGTTTCTTCCCAGTTTTCTAACAACCAAGCCCCTTTACTTCACTGGAGTTTAGTTGTGTTTATTTGAAAAAGGGTTAGATCTGGCTTTTAACAATTCAGTGTTGCTTTCAGAATTTTTAATGACACAAGCTGGTTATTTAACCAGCTTCTGGTTATTAGTGCAGCTTTCTCTGCAAGCAGCAGATACCTACCAAGGTAACTCACAATAGGGGGGCCAATCTACACCCTGACAATTTGCAAGAACTGCAGCATGTGCTCGTTTGGATGGAGCAGCTCAACACTCCACAAGTGTTTCTATGGTGACACCCTGAGAGAACATTTTGTTCACGCATCCCACATGGTCACCCAGTCCTGACTTAGAACCTGTCTAAACTCACTCCAGAACTAAGGATGAGAAAGAGCAATGTAAAAAAATCACAATACTTGGCTGTGTTTTTAAGTGTTACCATAATTCCATGAGAAAAAAGAAATACTTCAGCTAAAGGAAAAATTCTGGACAACTGAGGTCACATGAGTGCTGCCTGATAGGGAAGCAAAGGCTTCACTCGAGACTCTCTGTCTGCTCTTAACTACTTGGCCCAGGTTTCAATGAAACATCCTCCAGTGAAAACAGTACTAGTTGGTCTCATATTAAAACATCTTCAAGGAGTACATCCATTTCACAGAAATGTTTCACAAATATTTCTGAAAAACATTTCATAATATTTTTCTCTTGTTCATTATGAAGTGTTTGTTACCTTTTTAAAATTTATTTTTTTTGTTGAAGAATAACAGTTTATTTTCTCATGTAGATAATTGTGTGGTAGCTCCAACTCCATCCTGTCTCGTGCAGGTTACATTTAGATGGTGGTGAGGACTAAATGTGAAACTGCATCCCCAGAACTCTGAGATCTCTCCCAGTTCTAGCCTGCTGCCTGTATCTCAGAAGCCACTTTGAGTTGAAACAGGGTAAACCAAGCTTATCAACAAAGCTAAAAATACCTCCCCCTCCCTGATTTATCAGTCAGAATGCAATAGATTCACAAATATTTGAAACCCCCCAGTTTCTGTCCTACTTCTTCTAGAAAGCTTATCCCTCAATCAATCATCCTGACTTAACTAGAGCCAAGTTAATTGTTTCTGAAGTCAGGAGCTTGACGACTGCCATAAAATGTTTTCATTTCAGAAAATTCTAGAATTCTTTGAAAAAAAAAGAACAAAAAGTTCTGTAAATTGAATACCTTTCCTGGGGAAAAATAGCCAACTAATGCAAATGTGTACACTGAGCATGCTCTGTGTGCAATCCAGGATTAAATCTTTTTTAAGCAAGGCCTGCTGTTTCTTTCCATTATATGGGATAGTGGAAGAGGCACACATTCCTTCAGGGACACAGGAGCTGCTGTGACAGTTTGTTGAAGAATATCTGCAGTTAAAGCCTTGAAAACATACCTGGCACAACCTCACAAAAGGGCAGGGGGCAGGGAGAGAGTGTGAGAAGTGACGTCTGTGATTACAAAGCAAACACTAATTTGCTTTTCTTTTGAAAGATAAGCCACCAAAATATAAATGGATGGTCTGCAATCTTGTTAACTCAGTCTGGCACAATAAGGTCAAGTCAAACAGCAGGGAAGAGAATGCAAATCTCCTTGAAACCTTTTATGGTTATGTTTTTAAAGTGCTGAGGTACTATAAAGGCAGTACTCCTTCCTATCAGTGATTAAGAAAAACTCACCTTAACACAAGGGTGTAAATCTAAATTTCCACTCCAGACAAAGACAAAAAAACTGTGAAAAAAAAAATTAATACCCTTGGAAGAAAATGTAAATATTGCAATCCAGCAAAAAGGGTAAATGTGCTTTATGGACTGTTATGCTATGGCTGGACTGGTCTGTTACCTGATCCTTCTGAAGATTCCTGGGGTATCTATAGCCACGGTTTGTGCTACACTGGCCAGACTCGTTTAACACCAGATGGACTCAAGGTTTGCTCTGTGCCACTTAGAGCTGCACTGCAACTGTGCATGACAGAATAGCAACATGGCAGAATTTGAAGGGTTCAGCTTTCTCTCCCACTTCAAACATGAATCATGGCTGTAAATTAAAAGGTGCATTAAACAAAGAAACCCATGCCCTTCTGATGCTCTGTTTATAAAGAGGAGAGGCAAGCGAGGTTTTGTTATTTGTTTTGGTAACAATATCCAAGAGTCTGTTTCACCCAATGTTTTCCATTAACCCTTGTAGCCAATCCTTATATTTGGAGAAGCCAAGTAACAGCAAAAAGTTCAACCTAACTGGGAAGAAAAAAACAAAAGCAGGAAATGAGAACTGTAGGGGGTTATCAGGATAAGAAAAAAGAAAAAGAATTTAGAAAGAGATCTTGATATCAAAGTCTGTAATTTATGTTGTCTCACACTGCTTCTGTGTGGAAAAGCCAAAATAACTCACTGCAAAAACCCCAGATTAGGAAATCAGAATTCAGCTGAAAATGTCTACATTGTGACTGGTTTCCATATAATTTAATATTATATATTTCCATAGAATTTTGCAAGCCTTCAAGATGCCCTGACTTGCAAGCCATGTCATGCTGATTAAGGCACACAATAGTTAAGGAAGTTCAGGAAAGTGGTGTGATAGTGAAGGGAAGCAAAGCCAAGAACAAGGGATGAGAAGACACCCTGTGCAGGACATCTACATTTTGCATTTGTGGTGGTGCAACAACCCTGTCTCACAATTCAAGCTCCATCCTAAGGACACTGAAGATTTGCTTTAATTCTGGAAGATTCTACCGAGTTCTCCTGCTATTCTCCCATCTCTTCACTTTAGTCAGGAATAATAACTCTTAAAAAAAACCCAAACAAACCACAAACTCATACAAGAAACAGCCCACCACAAAACCAACCAAAAAAACCCCAACCATCCTTTATTTCATTATACTTTCTGTATTAGAAAGTCTTTTGCCAGCATCCCTATACAAAACAATTTAAAATAATGAACAGTGCTCATGTGTGCTTCCTTTGGAGAATGCCAACTAATACTTCAACTGATTCTTCTTATCACTTAACAGAAAATTTTAATCTTGGAGGTTTTTTAAAAACAAAACTATCATTTTCATTACTAAAAAACCTGGTACCAGCAAGAATGTTGTATTTCTCCGTTTTAGGAGAGTGAGGAAAAAAAGCAGGCAATTTAACAGGTTCAGATTTTTTCCTGTATTGCATAAAAGAATTACAGAATAATAAGGTCCCAGTACTTACTTAGCCATGAGTTTTGCTATTCGATGACAGTCATTCTTGTCGTAAAACCAAATACTGTAAATTGACACTAGAAAATAAGAAAAAAAGTGTAAGGCAAAGAAATCAAATGCATAGGAAAAAAGTAAAACCTAAAGTGAATTAGATCTGCAACATGAATTACCATCAATTTCCACTCAAATATTGTGTGTGACCAAGGACTAAAAAATAATCAGAAACAGCACCTGTGCAAACACAAATATCTTTAGTTAGATAAAAAGCAAGAACTACAAAATGCTGATACTGGTTGTAAATAAAAGTGGCAAGAAAATGAAGTTTGAACCAGCAAATGCCGTCTGCAGTTGCAGCCTCCTGTTTTGAATTGCTGACTTTACCATTTAAACTAGGCCAAAGAATATCCATTTTTTAAAAAAAAAAAAATTTTAAAATTTGTCAATTTCTGAAAATCAACAAAAATATTAGTTTGAATTACAGAATGACAGTTCACTCAGGGGCTCTCTGGAAGGTTCCCCATCCAGAAGGAAGCAGTACCAAAGCTCCAATCACACCGTCACAGTCACGGAGCAGCTTCAAAATAGACTCATAGTGACCCCTACTCTTTGAAGGTATCGAGGACAAAGCAATGAGGGCAAAGGGGTTCCAGCTCAGCAAGACACTCAGCCCCATTCTGGCTCTCAGAAGTAAAATTCCACTGCAAGTTGGCAGAGTTGGAGCCCGACTGCTGAGCTAAAGATACTCCATCAGAGGGAGAAACTTTGTCAGTAGTGCCATGTGCTGCTCCTTCCCCAGGAATCCCACTTCCAAGGGCCTCTCACCCCCACACGAGCTCATCTCCTCACTGTCCCACAGTTGTGTCAACATCACAAAGCTGCAGAACTTTTTTCAGAATTGTATTGAATCCAACCCACAAAACAGATTATTTTAAATCTTAACTCACCTACAAAGTTTGTCAATGCACAGTGTGCAAGTACATTAAAGGCAATTAGACACTTTATATATGTTACCATTAAAGTACTTTAATCTCTGGAAAAACGCTTTTAGCCTTGTAAAACTCACGTTTATACTGCAGTTCATGCTGATGTTATTATGAAGTTGAAATCACTGATTATAAAAATATAACTTAAAGTGAAGGAAAGGAATGTTTAAAAAAAATACGCAACTTTTTCCAGCCAGATGTAGATTTTTATTTCAAAGCAAAATTCTTTTCTTTCTTCACTCACTTTTTTTCCCTTCTCAAAATACTCAAAAGCCTCAAACCAGCCCACTCAAAAGTATGTCAAGCCATGGCAAAGAGGGCAATTATTTGCCAAATGTTTTCTCTAGATGTTCCAGTTATCCCAGGCTTACATCCTCAAAAACTCACTTACACACCTCATTTCTAGAACAATATCATAAGACAAATTCAAATTGTTCTTTTTCTTTTACTCAATAACAACTGTATTCATTTGGGTGTTTGTTTCTTTAGAGGTTCCAGCTCAAGACAACAAAGCTTTTCAAGTCATAAACAAAGAAATCAATGCACAAAAGACATAAGCCAATACAAAAGCATTTCATACATGCTTATGCTTATAAGCCATACAAGCCAATGCTTATGAAATGCTTGTATTAAAATTTACAGTTTAATACAACTGGATCGTCTGCTGCAGAGAAACCTATAAAAATTTCCAGTTTGAGCTACTTCTTTAGTCATGTAACATATTTTAGCACTGAAGAAAAGCTCTTTCCCTTCCCTGACTTCATTATCAGACCAACTGCCAAGAGGAGAAAGCTGCTTCAAAAGCATACTTGCTGAAGAAAGGAAGATAAGGAACCCATAATGATATCTTAATGGGACAAACGATACAGTCACACTCAATTCTGCCAGAAACAGGCCTACACAAGATCAGAAGTAGATCCAAATCTCCACTTAGTACTACTGGCAAGCAATTGTAGGGAGCCACTGCAGAACATCAACAATACTGCAAAGATGTAAAGCAGGTTATGAACAAGTAAACTCAGGCATTAACGTACGTCCAACAAGCTGGAATGTTTACCTTCCTCTTTCCAAAAGAGAACTTGTGTACTACCAGTTCAGCTCCCTTGCCCCTGGAGTGTGTGTGTGTCCCAACTGCACTACTATATTTGATGTATTTCTTACATGCAGTTCCAGCTATGAACAGCCTTATATCAGAGTTGGTTCTTACCAGTTCTTTTTAAATGTGATTTTTTTGCTACACCCAGCATAAACATTAGCTGAACATTCACATGTCTAATGGCACCTTTCTCCTTGCAGTTCTTTCAAGAGTTTCACCCAACAGAAGCCACTGAATTAAGTGACTCATTTTTCCATCTAGTCAAACACTTTACATCCAGCTTTTCTACAGTGAATGCTGGGCAGCATCTTTAAAAATCAAGTAACAGCAGCTTGTAATCATCATCAGCAATATCTTTCAGTAGGATTCACATTACACTTTAACACACCTGAAGTAATGAGTAACCCATATCACAGACAAATCAGGTTTCATAAAACTAAAACAAGTCATCTGTTATCTTTATCTTTGTTCTTCTCTCTGTCATTTTTATTAGAAACACTGACCCACAAATATTTCTCTAAACACGTAACAAAACTCCTCTCCAAACTTGATTGAAATTAAAACTTGATTGAAATTGCAATGGAAAACCAGAGAGATATTGAGAGAACAGAAGCATTGTGGAAGTCTTCTTGCTCAACCCTAACAGCTGGATGGTACTAAAAGGAAGGCCTTGGACTCTTCTCCATTGTGCTCCCACTGCTCCATGGGGCAGTCAGGTCACTGTGCCACTGCTCTGAGATCTGAACTAAGAGTGGGAAGAGTCAAGTGCCACTGCAACGCAGAAGCCTCACTCTTTAGCAACATGAAATGAAGCTGCGTCCCAGAGCTGTAGTTTCACTTCAGTTCTCAGTTTAAGTAAGCAGAGAGGCAGTGTCACCACCCTCACATTGCCACAGCTTTGCCATTAACTTGTTCGACCCCAATTCACCCCTCTCCCTGATGCCAGCTCGGTACATTTTAATCCAGACCAGCTCCTTGATGCTGTTTGTGCATCAGCTTCACAAATGGGCCATCTGAGCACAAGAGAGAGGACGAAGAACAGGGGCACACAGTAAGGCAAAACTGTTCAAATGGAACTGTGCCCAGGGGAGGTGCACATGGACTCATCAGCACTGCCAGTTTTGGAGATTCCAGACACTATCACTCTCTTCCCTTTGTTTGACCATTTGTGCAGATACAGCTTCAACTCATTCAAAGAGATGATTTGTTTAAAAGTTCACTTAACTAGCTGGAAGAGATGACAGAAGAGAGAGAAAAGTTTTATTTTTACAGTTCCAATTTAGGTGTTGCCATACAATGTGGCAGAACAACTGGAAGTGGAGGACAACAACCTTTCAAACTCTGGAATGAAAGGACTCCTATTCTAAAACCCCATCTCCCATAAAGAAATGCACGTATATGCATCACTTTACACTTCAAACACAGTTTAAGGCAAAATCACATAAAGCCATCTCTCTTAAAGCTTGTATTTCTTCTAGTTAGCTGAAGTACCACCTCTCCTCAGTCAGCTCTAGTATCTTCTCTGACATTCTTCATATTTATTTCCTCAGTGTAAGTATTACCCTGCCACATAGATTTATAAATCATTAGAATGAATAAAAAAAAGTTCCTTCCTTTCTTACTGTTTTGAGTGTCTTAGGCCATTTCACTAACACAGTTCACAGCACAATGCCACAAGCATTGGCACTGGAGCAATTCCTCAGGTGGCAAACAGCATCTGAGATCAGGAACACTTTAACCAACTGCCATCTGACAGGATTGTATGGAATGAGAAGGATTGCTGCTCTGCAACACTGAACCATGGCAGAAAGCCCCTCGTAGTTTGAGTGCCATCTTTCAGGTCAAACTGCATATTTTTAGAAGTTCTTAACAGTTTTCAATCATTCCTCCCCTCCTCCAGCTTGCATTGCTTCTTCTGCTCCAGAGATATAAAGAACAGGCTCCTTTCTTATCTCAGCCCAAAGCACTGGGTTAATGTGCTTGCTGGAGAGCCCGTCAGCCTCAGCAATCACAGAGATGTGTTACACTTAATGTGCTGCCAGCCGGGAACACAGGTGATAAGGAGAGACTTTCCTTCCCACTTCTGAAACCAGTTAGGAGCTCTTTCAAAGATTTTTAATACAACTCATTTTACTTTTGCTGTTCTGAATACAAGTTGTTTTCATCAATAATACAAGCCCAGAAGACAGCACTTTGTAACTGAGTTTTCCACTTTAACGTATAAAACTCTCCAAAATCCACCATTTTTGTATTACTAACTCTTATCTTGGATAGCAATAAGAAGCAAGAAACCCCACCCCCCCCAAACAAAACCCCCACACCAGACAAGGACCACTTATTTTAATACCCAGGTTTTATGCTGAGCATCTGTCTTTTCAGCACCATGGAAATCAACCTGCCTGACCTCCCAAGTGAATTGACTTGGATCAGAAACTCTTTTAATCAAGACCAACACCATCGATACAGAGGGAAAGTTATAAATGAGAAAGGCTCAGAAGAATTGTCCCTGCAGACTTTAACAGGTAAGTTGGCCATTCCTTAAAACTTTGCCTAATTTTCCTCTATGATTAAGCGAACTATCAGCTGTCAGCTCCAAATTCTCACATTATAGATTGAGTGAAAGTACTGAACTTTCAGACTGGACTGTTAGTACTGGCAGAACTGTATGCATTTTTTGAAACAGAGTTTAACATACTTTTCACAGAACACAGATAAGAGAAAACAAGCTTAGGTTCATTTAAAAAAAATAGGTCAGTGGGATTCAGTGCTTCATGAACAAATAGGCTGAATACTCTAAAGAATGTGCAGGTGTCCAGCGGGAAAGTTCAACAAGGATCAAATATACCCAGCAGACTAAGAAATAATAAATGGCATATTAAGTATAATCTAAAAATTTTTACCTTTTAAGAGGAATTCCGAATTTAAAATATGTTACAGTAAGACAAACAACCTCTTTTCGATTTGTTAATTTCTTGCTTTGTTCACCTTTGGAGGTATTTATTTTCATTAATTCTTTATAACAATGAAAAGCAGAATACTTTTATTCTATTTACTACTGTAAGTGGTATATTGTCTCACAGCTTGTTAGTCACACCCTCTATCATTTTTGCTATAGGGTCTGATGCCTCACAAGGAAGTGGTGTAAGCTTTGGGGCAGTGTTATAGCAAACTTTTAGGGTCCAGTGTTCTTTTGGGGCTGGAACCACATTGTGTAGACAGAATAATTTTGACAACAAAATTTCTGGAGTTGGGAAAGATTTCCCCATTAACAGCTAAAATATGAGAAGGGTATGATGGGGGGGGGAACCTCACAGTGTAATGAATAACAAAGTGACCCAAATGTCTTCCATTTTGCTCAGAGAGCACACCAAAAGGTAGACAGAAGAAAGGTACTGTATCACTTGCTCTGTTCTCCTTCCAGAATGCCCATGAAAGTTCCCTTCATGCCCCACCCTGTAAAAACAGGAGGATCCCCTCAAGAGCCATGACAGATAAATCAGTAATTTCTAGTGAGAATAAAATAGCAATTAGCTAGTCTTGGTCTAAGTGTGAAAAAGCATCTGTGCAACTGGATAAAGCACCTCATGTCTACAGCTTAACAAAACTAAGTTCTTACATGCAGCAAACTAACAGTGTCATTGTGTAGTAACAGTAGGTATTTGAAGAAATCAAACTACAAAAGAATGGTAAAACCCCACCAAAAATATTATGATCTAGCATGACAGGCAAATCATTCTTACAGCCTCCAGCCAAGCAAAAACAATGGTTGTGTGCTGCTTGCAGAGTTCCTCACGTACCTTGTGAGCAGCTCTGCACGGGCTGGAGCACGTTACTCGCTATCCTCAGAACAGCTCTCGGGCCGTTTAAGACAGAAATGCCAGAGGTCTGATCTGGTGCCTGTAACACACTTGGCCCTTATTATCTTTTTAAGTCAAGACAGAATCCCAGAACAAAGTGAAAATGTGGAGTTTATAAAACAGTGGTATCCTATTCAGTTACAAATACTGTTGAGACAGAATCTTCCCCAAATATGCGGTGACATAATTTTGCTTTGATCATCTACTATTTGTACCATGCCCTGATGAAGTGTAAATCTCTGTCACTGATCCTGTTACAACCGAACTATACAGGTGCAAAACATGTTTCTCTGCCCAACAGCAATATTAATAAACGTGATTTTAGGTTTTTACCAAGTAGTTTGAACCATCCCCCATCTGTAAGCTAAGGAAACAGAATCAGCAGTTCAATCACTCAGCAGTCTTAACAGGACAACTTACCCTTAAGAGTTTGTAATGATCCCAGTACAATTCTTCAAGGATACAAAAAACTCCACTCTACAAGAAACAGGGCTGTTGCCAACACTGTGTAAGAGGCAGCTTTTCCTTACACAAGCCAGCAGTCCATCCTCTTTCAGTCATTAAGGGATCTCAGCAGAACTTCACTTAGAGACACAGCACATTAAGCCCTCAGAGATACACATTACATTAACCACTAGCTTAAAGCTCTGATTTGAATTAGTCCCAAAAATGCAAAGTTTTTCATGCCAGCAGGCAACTGAGCAGAAATGGACATCCTTCCACATGAAAAGAACCTGGATAAGAATCCCCTGATCTGCCCATACAAATAAAATGTATACATGTTGGAATTTGTCTGCAAATTCAAACCAAGCCTGAAGGGGGTTTTAGTTTGGTCTTGTTTTTTAAAGTTTCACAAATGCTATGCTGATAGAGGCAAACAGCTTTAATACATTTCCATTGTATAAGTTGTTTTTTTCTAGCTAATTCAGGGGATAGAGGCCAGAAAATTTGAAAAGTCTCATGTAAGAAAGAAAACCCCAAACACAACAACTAAATGCACAATGTAGGGAGTTAGTGGTGTTGAAATTATAAATGATAAAAACCTTAGATGCCATTTTCAATGCTTTTCAGCTTGTGTTTGAACAAAGTGAACACAAGCAGAGGACACAAAAACTCATCTGTTTATTTGTGGCACTCAGGAAAATAACCAATGACATACTAACTACATTGAACATTTGCAGTCTGCAGTTGGTGGAGACAGGATGGAGTGATGAAAGAAAGGATAGTTTCTGACCAGAGTCTTTTAAAATGACAGTGGGAAAGAAATAAGAGGAAAAAAATACTCTTGGTTATCTCGGAATGCAATTATTTCCCACAACCAGTCTATAATTTTTCCTTGCTCACTTTTGCATAAATTCCTTCCTTCCTCATACTCTTCTATGTCATCTCTATCCTAAGTCCCATGAGCCTCCCACATATCTTATAAACCAATGTCCCACAAGGAAAAGGAGAGCTTTTATCAAAGAAAGGAAAACAAGCAGCTTTGGGGTTTCTAATGAACTCACACATGGCTTATACCTTCTCTGATTACAACCACCTGAAAGGAGGTTGTAGCAAGACAGGGGTTGGTCTCTTCTCCCAAGAAGCAAACAGCAGGACAAGAGAAAATGACCTCAAGCTGTGCCAGAGAGATTTAGATTGGATATAAAGAAAAATTTCTTCATGGAAGGGGTTGTCAAGCACTGGAACAGGCTGGAGTAGGGAAGCAGTGGAGTAGCCATCCCTGGAGGGATTTAAAAGCTGTGCAGCTGTGGTGTTTAGGGATGTGGGTTAGTGGTGGACCTGGCATTGCTGGGATAACAGTTGGGCTTGACCTTAAAGGTCTTTTCCAACCTAAACAATTCAATGATTCCTTCCTTAAAGTGATCCTCTATTCACTCCCACTGGTGTACACCTGGTGATTCCACAGCAGCTCCTGATACCATCAGCAGCTTCAACAAACAAATTAATCAACTCCTTGCTTCCCATGTCACCATTTTCGCAGCTGCAATTCTGAAATGACACCTTTGCACCATGAGAACCCTCTGCTCTAAGGGGTGACTTCTATTTATCTATTTAACCTCATGTAAAGTTCATTTACCCACATAGTCCCTCCTCCTCTTTGTAAGGGCTGCAAAATTTACACTTTGAGCTCTTTGGAGCACCAGCACTTTCAGTGTGTACCCAACTGGAACGTAGTACACTGGGACTGAGGCTCAACTGATGACACAAAACACTGCTAGAATTCAAAATGCAGCGAGAAGATCCCAAGTACTATTTCACCACTCATCTGTACCCAAACCTGCTGGAGTCTAAACTGCAGGAAATTTAGAACAGACAACTATCTGCTGAGTCCAAAGCCTACTGTGGAGAAAGAAACCTTCAACCTAGAGCTGAGCAATTTTCTCCACTTCTTTTAGAAGCTAATGATTAATATTTTTTTTTGCTTGCAAGAGGAAGTTCTTAGATCTGTCCTTGCTGTTAAATACTTTCAAAATCTATCAATCTTCATTATTCTTTCTTAGTTTTTATTAATCCTATAGCACTGTGTATATGTTTAGATTACACCTATCAGATCATTACTTTAAAAGAATATAGCAATATTGCCCTTTGACAGTATATTCTCTTTTTATTGAAAACAGTGATGATCATAATATACTAGCACAGCTATTTAAGTACATTTAGCCCTGCAGACAGAAAACATCACCAGACATTTCACTGGAACCTGCCCCATTACATTATACTTGAAACAGATATCACAGTAATCAGAAGTGATCAAGGTTATAAAACAGAACCTCAAGTTTATATGGTTTAGAGAAAGTTATACTCACAGCTGGCATTTCTGTAGAGAAGAAAAGGTTCATGGAGCTGAAACTCCAAATCTTTATTTACTGGCTCAACCAGGTTGTGCATGTTCAGTCGATTCACTATCGTAAAACCATGATAAGGAGAAGCTGACCTTGTTTCAATGAAAACAAAACCAAGGATTAATATCTTCATTGACATAAATAATTTTCTGAAACTGAGTTATGAATTAATCTTCAAATCTCCATTGCTTTATTAGGTGGAGCTTTAGCAGTCCTGAAGCTCTCAGTTTTTCTTCTATGCCATTTCTTGGCTGCCACCTAATTTCAATTTCAAACTACACTTTCCTCAAAGCAGGATTAGGATTAGCATTACAGTTCTACACTGTTAAACTGCTGAATCAAAGATATGCCTCTAAAAAAACCCTATTCAAAAAAACTAGGGCAGGTCCAGCATTAAAATTCAAGTGTATTCAGTACTTGACATGAGACAGTTTTGAGGCATTTTAGAATTCTTTTATTAAAGGAGAAAAACCCAAACCACTTACACAGCATCATTTCCCTTACTGTAAATACACATGACAATAAAAAAGGGCTGCTCTCTTAAATAGCATGAAATGCACTTCTGGGGGAACCATAAGCAGTAATTTCTTCCTAAAGTGAAACTCTGAAAAGAAGGAGTTACCCCGGTGTCCTCAAAGTACATATTAAGTTATTCAGAATTATACTGCTTAGTGAAACTATTTTTATTATCTAGATATTTGCTGGACACCAGGTTCAAAAACACCAAGCAAGCACTGGAAGTTCAAGATAGTTTTCGATGTGTTTTCTCTTGCTGCATAAATGTCATGTCAGCACTCAGCTGTGCCTGTAAGCAGTCACATAATCAACAACACAGGATGATGAAGGCAGGGTAAAAACCAGACACAATTAGCTAGTAAATATTAAGATTTCTTTAAAAATGTGGCCACCTTTACCTAATAATAGACAACAAAAACCCATCAAGAGCTTCCAAGGAAAGGGTAAACAATCCTTACCATCACAGGTCAGTCTTTTAATGCACCTGACAGAACCTGTTTGAAATCATCAGCTAGTTACACAGAAACCCTTTGCTTTGCTTTTTGGGTTGGTTTGTTTTTTAAATTTGGTTCACTTTCTTACACTAAGTATTTCGAAGCTGGGAGCTGAAGTAACAGGAACTGGCTACTCAAATCCCTTCACAGTGCTAGGACAAAATATTGTAATGACTGAGCTATGACAGTCTGCTTCAGGGTGGCTTTAGCCAGCATTATTTCTATTTCTTATATTCAACAAAGTTTTATTTCATTTAGATTTTTTATTTGCTTGTTATTTAAAACTTAAATTCATGATTGGTTTTACGTGCTCTCACCCCTTTCCCCCGTCCCATAGAACTGGAAATTTCTTTCATGGTTTTCATAAGGAAATCAAATAGTCCCTAAAACCAGACACCAGCACAGCTCCAGCTTTTGGGCAACTTCATCCATTTACAAAAATTTTTGCCATTTTCCAGAAGTAGGTTAGAACAGATTATTTAATTTGTTATGTCTATTGTTTTCATAATCAACTTCATGGATTTTAGGAAACAAAGGACAACTTGGCATTTAACAAACTGTAACAAATTATACTGGAATAACAAAATAACCTCAACAAACTGGGGTTTTATGTAGGTTTATTAAGTTTTATGATTTCTCAGCAGTACTTTTAGGGGCTTTTGACAGAGTTATTTACCCATGTGCAGAGTTT
Organism: Lepidothrix coronata; assembly: GCF_001604755.1. Lineage (NCBI taxonomy): Eukaryota > Metazoa > Chordata > Aves > Passeriformes > Pipridae > Lepidothrix > Lepidothrix coronata. Next base: position 3,568,270 of record NW_016690258.1, read on the forward strand.
ATTCTTTTTGAAAATGTATACAGCTGTTAACAGCTGGACAAATAAGGAACTGTGAGTATGAAAGCTCTACATGGAGATATCTGAAGTTTGTTTTCTTAAGGCAGGAAAACAAACATCACCACCCCTATATCCCCCCCTAAGGAACTCCAAACCAACAAATCAACCCTTACCTTCTGTACACAAATAAGGTCCCTTCTATGTCGGTTTTCTCCTACAAAAGACAGCAAATGCATTTCAGGGACGTGCTTGTTCACACAGTTATGTAGTTATGTTTTAGAATGTTTTAATTACAGAGACTTACAATAGCCTTAACTTTCCATAAGGTTTGACATCACAGGGCTAAAAACGTTCTCCTGTTTTCAGAAACTACCTATTTTTTCTTACAAAGACTAGGGCATTAATCTCACTTCCAAAAGCTTTCTCAAGCTAACGACCTGATGATGTGATCTACAGTATTCCACAACCTTCCAAAGCTGATCCTGTAAGGGCAGCCTTTAAATATCGGACAGGTTGTTTTCCACAGTGTTACTGAAAGGGCAGCAATGACAGCACAGCCAGAAACACCACAACAGAACTACGGGCCACGGCTGTTTCATACTCCAGTTTCCAGAGCAACCTGCACCACGGGCTTGTGACCCACAAGCACAGAAAGTTCGTGCAGCTCCAGAGCTGAAGTTCCTCGAATTTCCACTTCTGTAGTTGTGTGACAAAACGGGCGCTCAGGCCAAAACTTGTGTTTTAATGCAGTGACGGACACTAACACCTCTCAAATCCCACTCTTCCCGAATCAGGGCGCTGCGCAACAGGCGAGAGCAACAACAACAACAAAGTACAATGAGAAAAGAGAAAAAGCCAACGGGCACCAGGAACCAAAGCGCCTCCGGCCCCAGCGCTGCCCCGTCACTGCGAACCCCCGAGCGCACACACGGCCTCGCCTCTCCCTCTCTCTTCTTCTCCTCCTCTCCCTCTTCTCTTCCTCTCTTCTCCTCCTCTCCCTCTTCCTCTCTTCTCCTCCTCTCCCTCTTCCTTTCCTCCTCCTCTCCCTCTTCCTTTCCTCCTCCTCTCCCTCTTCTGTCCTCCTTCTTCCTCTCCCTTCTCCTCCTCCCTCTTCCTCTCTCTCCCCCCTTCTTTTTCCTCTCCCCTCCCTCTCCCTCTTCTCTCCCCTCCCTCTCCTTTCCCCTCTCCCCCAGCACAAACACCCTTCGGGTTCGTCACCTCCGCGCGGTGAACGCGCCCAGACCCCCAAAGTTCCCCCGGGCGAGCGCAGCCCCGCGCGGGCCCCGTGCGGAGGCGCCGGGCCGGGCGGCTGCCGGGGCTCGGGCACGGCCGGGCGCGCCCCGCCGGACTCACCCACTCGTTGTCCTTGGGGCTGAAGCTGTAGAGCGCGACCTGCCCGGTCACGTCGGCGATGCCGGTGATGAAGGGGTCGTGCTGCCGCAGGGCCGCCAGACTCATCTCCTGCCCCGCTCTGCCCGCCGCCTCCATCTTGGATCCGGGCAGCCCCGCCCGCGCAACGGCGACAACCGCCACGGTGCCACGGCGTTCCGGCCCCCCCGCCCGCCGGAACAACCGGCCCGCGCTTGCCGTTCCGCCCGCCGGGCGGGCCCCACACGCCCAGAACCCTTCGGCCCCTCGGGACTGCAGCCCTTCCGGGGACCCTCTCCCACCTCCGGACCCGTAGCCGCTTCCCCGGGGCTCCTCTTCACATCTGCGGGCCCCGCAGCCCTTCCCCGGGGCCGCTCTACCCACCTCTGGGCCCGTGCGGTTTGGGCACGGGGCCGTGCCCCCTCCGACCCCCGTGGGCAGGGCCGAGGGCTGGGTTCGCATCGTCGTTGTTATTTATTTACTCGCGTTAGTAATACAGAGGTTTCTGAGTTTACTGCGGGCTGGCCTGTGAATGTGATGAGCTGGGTCATCTGGATAATTCACTGGAATTCTCTTCCAGCACTGTGGGGGTGATCCTGTGTGTTCCTGTGTTTGTCGTCGTCTGGTATATGAATGTTTCACAACCTGCAGTGGGATAGGGAGTTTTCAGTATTTTAGAAGAATTTTAGGATTGATTATTTTTCTCAGGTACAGTAAACGTACATACGTGTGTTTCTCAGGTATAGTAAAGGTACACAGGACAGTAAACTGTTCTATGTAAAGGTACAGACCTAAGTAGTACATACTTATATTTGCTGGAACAAGAATAAAGGAATGTGTAGTGCACTGAGATTTTTCCTGCAATTTTTTTTCAGTTATTAGTGGATTTTAGGAACAAGAAAGTATAGAATGTTCATCACAACCAAGGTATGAATTACTTCTAAGATAAGATCCCTAGAATTCAACTGTCTTTGTAGGATTTTGTTCAATTTGACAGAAAACAACCAGGATTGTAAATGTCTAAAAAAAGTTTGTTGCAAGATTCTGACCCTTCTAAGAATGTAAAAAATTTCTGACAGTTTCTCACAGGTCATGTTGTTCTCCATTGCAGGTGGACAAATTTTGGATTTTAATTCAGCTTTACAGTATAATCCTCTCCCAGAATGGCAGATATTTAATGCAAAAGCTATAACTGAGGGTCCAGCATTGTATGATTCTGTCTTTCTGAGAAGTGGAAATGTCAAGTTCCAGTATAATATCATGATTTAAATTATAAAAGTAAAGTCTCTTGGGCAGAACGTTATTTTACCTGTTTTTGATGTCAAACAGTTCTAGTATAAAGTAAAGAGACATTTTTTAGAAAAAAATGTAATTTGGACACAGAACTTGTCTGTCCTTCATCCTGGACCTGAGCATCAGTAAAAAAACCCAATAAAAGTCATACAGAATATCTTAGAGCTCTGTAACTCTTCCATCTCCTTCTAATGGTTTTACCACAGGAGGGCCCAATCTAATCCATAAAATTTGGGTTTTCACTGGTTCTGTTAGTGGTATTTGTCCACCAAGGGCCAACAGTGACATGATGTCAAAAAATACTTTGATGTAAAGTGTCCTGTTATTATTGACTAACAGTCTTTATTAGAAAAAGACAATATGAGAAAATTAAAGTTTGAAAACTATTTTATAAAGAAACAGCATTCTAAGAGCTCAACTGAAACGGAAAGAAAATGACAAAAACTTTTTCAAAGAGCTGGTTTTAAACAGTGTCTTAAACATCTGTACCAAGTTGGTCCTTTCTGCAAGGTTATTGTAAGGCAAAGGTATCTTTCAAATTAAAAAGCTTATTGGCAAAGTGTGTGAAATCTCTTCAGGTGTGAGAAGTCCTTGACTTAAACTGAAACACAGGGAGCAGCAATGAAGAAAGGGAAGTGCTGGGGTTTGGTTATGGTTTTCCTCTTCGTCTACTAATTCCAGTTCTGCATTTCACTGAATTTATCCTCCCTGCCCATCCCACTGTTGTTGCATTAGAATCAAATATTTTGTATCAGAAGTGATCCCTGGCCTGTCATCTGCTCCCTCAGCCTTGAAGCACACCCAGGTATGTCGGATACTCAGAGCCAAGCCCTGACCTCGGTATAAACTGCAATTACTTGTAGCTGCTCAGGCTTGTTTTGTGATTATTGTATGTTACAAATTTCCCTGGCCCTCCTCGGAGCTGTGCAGGAGTTACTGCTGGGGAAATGTTCCCCTGTCACTCCCTGTTGCTGATTCTTGCACGGAACCAGGCAGAGGTGGGATGATGCACATAATGCCCTTTTCATGTTTTCTCTGTGAGTGGGACAGATTCCATTTGTGTTTCAACAAGTGAAGAGAACATTGTGTTCTATATTTCGGTTATGCTGAAGACATTTTCAGTTTCTGCTGAGGTTTTATAGGACAGCATATGATGATTTGTTACCCTAAGTACTGTTATCTACTTAATATATGTTAATATTAAGGTAGGTGAAGCAATAAAGACCTTCTTTTATGCTTTCAGTTGCTTGTGACAGCGTGGCTGGGACTCTGTTGATGTTTACTCCTGGCTGTTGACAGTTCTGTTAAACAAACTCTTTTTCTGGCCCCTGTTTTTACACAGTAGATTATTTACATATTCTCAAAACTTATTTAGGCTGCAGTCACTCCTTTAAATTTCCTACAGAAAAGTCTCCTTCAATTTGCAGTCCCGTTGTTTTTCCCTTGTTAGCTGAGTATCCTCAGCAAAGAATATATTGCTGCTGTTGGGATGAGGGAGAAGAACTCCCAGTCAGTCAATTTTCTGTTATTACTCCAGGCTGAATTAGGGTCCAGCGAGTCCTGCAAATCTGAGTGACTCATGGAACTCATATTCTATCTTTGCAGTTTTCCACTTGAAGCAATTGCCAGAAATTCCTGGTTTTGTGAGCTGCTTTGCAAATAACACCTTTCTGTTGTTTTGCTTGCAGGTGTTTTTCTTTAAATTGTAACTGGAGGCAATTCCTGGGCTATTGATTAGTAATTGGATTATTATCTCTGCCTTAAATTTCAGCGATGATGGCTGTAATTTTACAGACTTTTTATTTGGGCTTGGTCGTAGATAGTTATCACCAGGACAATTTGCCCTTTCTCAGTCAATAACTTAACTTTTATTTTGCATTTTAGTTCTCTGAGTGGTTAAAAAAAAAACAAGGGGGAGGGGATGCTAGAATTTTGTAAGGGCTGCCATTTTGTTTGAAAAATCCTTTCATTTCACAGGAGGCATTACTCGAGCATTTTTATTTGCTTGTTATTGTTACAGCATTTACTTCAGTTGTATTCTTTGGTCTGCTGTGAAAGCACATTTGATCTTTGCCATTGCTGAGGCTGGTGGTTCCTGAAATTCGGTGTCCTTGCTATACCTCACTGTACAAATAGTTCTTCCTGTGGTGTTTTTCCAGGCTGATAAAGGACAACTGAAAACTGCTGCAGTTATAGATTATGACCCACCTCTGTAAATTGGATTTGTAAAAATCTCACCTTTGGAGGATTAACACAGAAAGGGTCTTGCATGCTACTCAAGAACAGTTTATACCAAATTTATGACATAAGGAAAAGTTACCTTCCCTGGCAGTTGTTTTGATCCTTAGGAGTGGCAAGTGGATCACAAGCCTTTCATAGGAGTTCCAGCTTGCCATGTGCTCCTTCTGCACTAATGCTTCAGCCACAGGAACCTTGTTGAATAATCATGGGTACAAATATTTATTTCTAGCTGTGAAAAATCATTTTCCAGCTCTGGAGAAAACTTTTCTAAATTGTAACACATTAAAGTGGTATAAATAGCTGTGAATACAGTCCAGAGGGATCCAGAGCAGTGTTAAGCTAAACAATTAAAATCCATGGGATGGGATGGTGTGTAAAGGGAATTCTGGTTTTGGAGGGCTATCACACTGACCTACCCGCTGTAGACTTGGGATTTTTTCCTGTTTCCATGCTGTACATAAAATGTGTAACTCCTTTGCATAGTATGTGAGTTTTGCAGGTGTTGCAATACTGAAATCTGAATTTAACCAGGAATTTCTTTGGTCTCATTTTGTCAGGAAATAGTTGCAGGAATGATTCTGTAAAACAAATACATGACTTTCTTTTTTTTCTTTTTTTCTTTCTTTTTCTTTTCTTTCTTTTTTTTCCTTTTTTTTTTCTTTTTTTTTTTTCCCTCCTTATTAAACAAAGTGTTCTAGTAAATATGAACCAGGATGCATTAAAAACAACAGCATTTTCTGAAATAACGTAATTTTAAAGAGTACAAGGGAAATGACATAAAAATGCATTTAGCCATCTATGTGTTCACTGCCATTCTGGATGTATTACCAACAGTTATGGTCCTTCTAAGAGATGCTAAAAAAAACATTGAAAGAAGCAAAGAGAAATCATTAAATTACAGTTACGATTCAATAAAAACAAGAGTCTGAAAATATTCAATTTATACAATAAAGCTGTTCCCACAACAACAGTGTAAGAGGGTGAAATAGGTCACAGGCAGCCCTCCTTACATTGCTCAATAACATTAGAAGGATTAATCATTTATGGATTATCTCCTAGAAACAATGATCTGGTGCAGACAGGTAATCCAATCTCCTCTATCTTTCTAACCTGGTTTGCCGTTTCACAGGAGGTTGTGGAAGGGTGGCAAGTTTTTCTAGGAAGACATTGCCTGCCAGCTTGAAACATGTAAATTGCTGGAACTTGCTTCAAAATATGACAGCTCTTCTCTGATGAAGGTAGGTAGTGAAATTAGACAGGTAAAATGAACTTTTTTGTAATGAGAGCGCAGAGGTTCAGCTCAGAAATTGTACCGTGTTCACCCTCAGTTCTAGTCTGTCACTGACAGCATAAAGAGAGAAGTTTATCACTGACATAAATCAGAACTAGAGAGGAAATGTTATTCCTGAGACCCTGCATTTTGCATAAATATCCAGTAATGTGTTTTTCCTGACTAAATTTCTAGAAAAAATGAAATACAACTGATTTTTGAATACAAGCCTTTCAGTGATGGCAGGCTCTGTAGGTACATTAGATGTAGATCTACAGCCTGACTTTTATTGCTTGATTTGCTTCATGTAACACATTTGGCTTTGAACATACATCTTTAGCCACTTCTGTGATATTTTATCCAGCAGTAGCCTCAAGGCCTGCTGTTAAATATATTTGATAGTGCTAATTGCATTGCTGAAAATGAACTATATAGCAAATATCCATTGGACAAAATATTGCAGTAGCAAAGGTGATCAGTGATTTTCAATTGCTAATTTCATTTTGCATGTAGTTTCTGTTTTATTGATATAATAACATTAGGAAAAAAATATTCAATTACTATCACAAGCAGAGTAGCCTGTTCCCCTAAGCCCTCTTGTATAGATTCTAGACTGCACAGTTAAAAAAAGACCCAAACAAGACAATTAGATTAACAAGGTCCTGCTCTCTACAGTGAGAAATACATCAGGAATAATTGTGTATCACAATAGAAACCTTGAACCCTGAGAAAGCTACCTTGGTAGAACTATGTTAGTTTTTAACTCAGCCAATTTTTAATTACTGAGTTATCTATGTTAAATATACTCTGTCAGCTTTATGGCATTATTGTGTGCTTATATTTTTGTCTTCCTGTAAGCATCCTTTTGTTCCTGAGCCACTTTTGATGCCTCCATGTATCTAGCCCTTTAAATACTGAGACTGTCACATAAATTTTAAAATGTAGGTTTCTATGCTCTTTATCTTTGAAGCCTTGCTGTAAAATAGCAAGTCAGAATTCCTTTTTCATATTTTTAGCTGACCCTCTTGCAAAATATGCACATATCAGGGCAATCATCTTTAAAATAGGTGAGATAAATTTTTTATGACCAAATGTGTATTTTTCAATAGTCTTTTCCTGATGTGGCACAGTACTAATAAAGAAGATGCAACACAATTCTGAGAGTAAATAGCTTCTGGAGCTTTTCAGACATGACTGAGAACAAATAGAATGTAGAACAGCCAGGTGATTTGAGCTGCTTTTGATGCTTCTTGGGTTTTCCAGTGTCAGAGGAATGGGAATTAGTAAACCTGCATTCATTTCATAGGTTATTAAACCACTTCAGCTCTCTGTGCCTTCATTTTCCGAGACATAAAATGAGTACAATACATTCACTCATCATTATAAATTTCATTGAAATACTTTTTTGAAGCACAATATAAGCAGTAGGTATTCTGAGGATATTTCACTGCTCCAGGGAAGGGCTGGTGGGTTGCTGAGGTATCACAAAATCTCCTTTGAAGGTGAGGGCAGCAGCTGCATTGTGGTGCTATGATGGCACAGGAGCAGGCACCCAGGGTTGCTGTGCTCTGGCAGGGGGGGTGTCCTCGGGCCTCTCAGTGCCACCTTCTCTGGGTGCTCATCTGTTGTTGGGGCTGGGCTGCAAATGGGAACATACCCAGGTGTAGCCAGAGACCTCGGGCACAGCACCGGTTCCTTCCTGCACATGGATCTCTTGCTCTTTGCTTCGTCAGCTTTCCTCAGGTTGTGTCACGTCCAAGAGTATTCAGTGACATAACCACGTGGATTGAATGTGTGTTGTGTGCTAAATTCTGCGTCTCTCAGTTGGAGTCAGGAGTCCATAATGTGTTTCTGCTTTGAAATCAAACTCGGAGGCAGACTCACCTGCTCTGGGATGGGATGGCTTTCCTCCAAGGGGTGAGGAAGGCAGGCTGAGAGGAGTGGGAAGGAGTCACCATACTTGGTGAAAAGGGAAGCTCAATTACATCATGACTAAGAAAATGAACTGGATGAGATCCTAAGCTCTTATTTGGCTTCTTTTCACCAGTTAAGTTCTGGCTGATGGAGAATTCCTTTGCTGTAGTCACTGAGAAGGGAGCCATAAAGTTGTCTGCCAGAGATCCTCAGGGGAGCCCTGTGGATAAGATGTGGGAGGAGTGGCACGGGAAGGGCGTTTCAAGGGGAGGCATTAACACACAGTGGTGTGGAAATTTGCAACCAGAGTAGGACAGAGCTTAGGGTAAGACACCGCTGTAGCTCAGGCAGGCCTTGAGGGCTGTGATGGAAGTGCAATTGCAGCCTTTTTTTTTGGGACCTCATGTCCCTTGACTCTGGTGTAAGAAAATAAATGATCTGGTAGTAATGTGTTACTTAAGAACAAAAGCAGTAACAGCTTATTTAATTCATTTCAGATGGGCTGTGTGCAGTTACGTGCATAAAGCAAAATGGCAGTCAATTATTTCCTGCAGAACTTTCTACAAAATTCTGTGTACAGATTTACTGAGTTTTCATTTTGAAAATAAATGTAACTTTAGAGATTGATCTACACATTAGGTTGCTTGCTTAGGCATGTTTTCAAAGGAAAAAGAGCTGACTAATATGTTGTATGTTGAAACCATCCACTACATTCATACAGAAATTTTTCCCCAGAGGCACGTCACAATAAAATTAGTTTTGCATGTGCAATTAGTGTACAGAACTGTTGAATCCAAAGAGTTTGTGCAGAGGTGATAGATTGTGTCAGGTAAGGATTGAAGAGCTGATGAGCATCTCTACAATGGATTGTAATAATCTCAAATAATTATTTAAACACCTCTTGAGTACCAGTTTTCATGACAGGCTCCAGTAGGTTCTTTCAAGACTCTCACAGTCAGTACAACTATTTCCCATTTTCAGAATTACTGCCTCTTTTAAAGTCTGTATAAGCCATGTGATTTTCAAAACAATTAAATCTAACAGACTTTGAGAGCTGCAGTGTAAACAATGCACATATGCACAAGCAGCTGAAGGACCACATCTCATCTTGCTTTTTCCTTCTGGTGTGACGCCTCCCAGATCTGGCAGGTTCAGCCAGGCTCTGCAGCCCTGGGGTGACACAGTGCCTGCCTGAGTGCCCAGCTCCTCCTCTGCCCGGGAGGACAATCTGTGGCTGATGACAGCTGGCACAGAAATCCATGATGGGTGGGTGAAGCTTGCCATGCTTTCCTTTCCCCTGTCACTGTGTGCACCTGGCATTGGCCAGACAGGGACGGGGCATTTTTAGGAAGCTTGGCACTTCCCCCACAAAAAAGACCTGTCAAGCAGGAGAACTGAGTTCCAGAAGTGATGAACTGTCCTACAGGGGCCAGAGTCCACCCTAACAGAAAGATATTCAAAACCAGCTGCCAAAAGATAGAACAAAACATTGCCTCCATAAAATGTTTTCACTCTGAGATAAAACTGACATCCTGTGTTGGACTGAGAAAAATTCTGATCAGCTCTGTTTTCCTGATGGAGTTGTTACATGGATAACTAGTGGGTGGTTATGTCTAGGAGGTTAACTGGGCACAGAAGGAGAGCTGTCAGTGTACCTGCAGTGCATGGAAGGGGGTGAGGGACCAGCTGAGGGAAAGGCTGTTCCTCCTGCTCTTTGCCTTAGCCCTTGGTAGCAAGAGTGTCCACTGAGGAGCAGGGGAGTTGAGCCTGAAGGAAGGTCTCAAGAGGCAGACATGTCTTTGTAATATATTTATGTGGTAAGGGGACTGTTTATAACATTTATAACATGGGCATATATTTTTGTAAGATTCTCCTGTTATATTCTGTTGTTTTTTTGGTTTGTTTTGGTTTTTTTTTTTCTTTTTTTCCCCTATGAGTTTGGTTTTTTTGTTTTGTTTTGTTTTATTTTTGGACTCAGTCTTAAATTCCAGCTGTAGTGGGGAGCTGGCCAAGTAGGCTGTTTAAACTTCTAAGATTTAGCTCTTCAGGGCCACCACGTGATTCATGAGCTTCTGTGACACAAGAGCCAGGCAACGCTGTTGGCTTACAAACAGCTGTGGGGAATGCTGAAGCTAGAAGGGCAATAACCTGTTTTTCTTGTTCCTTTAGAAAATCCCCCCAAATATTGTGTAATATAAGGATTTTTACATTTATTCAACCTCAGATATTCCTTTTATAGGCTCCAAGCTATTCATGGTGCCTGTGTAATGGTCACACTTCTGCAAAGTGCTCTCCCTGTCTTAGTGGCCCCAAGCCAACTGCTGAGAGCTGTGAAGGGTGATAACTATTTGTTTGGTTTTAATCAATGAGAGACTCACTAAGTGAAATGCACTACAAGTGAAAGCTAGTAACTGAAATGCTTACTTTATCAGGAAAACATGACTGCCAGAATAAGAGCATTTTGTCAAACACTTTGAGAAATAAAAAAATAAATGCATCATAATGAAGGTAATTGTACAAATGTTTTTTATCATCATCATGTCAGCTGAACAGAGAGAGACTTATTAAACTTATTTCAATCCCCTTTAGTTCTTTATAACTTTGGCAAAAAAAATCAGAGAGGAAGATAAAGAAATTGTCCATATTCTATTTCTTTAAGTTGATTTTTCATTTTCATCTCTAGTCAGAATTTAATTATTAATGTCTGCAAAAACCTATTCTGGTAATGGGCTATTTACAAACTGTTCACTGAGATTATTATTTAAGATTTCTCTTAATTGTCGTTTTAAGCAACATTGTGCTGGCTCTTGAAATGCTCCCAAAGCCATCAAGTGTTCTCCAGAGGATGTGCTAATGAGGTGTGTAATGGGACATTAAGATGAATTTATTATTTTAATTTATACATAAAAATGTTATTTTTGATACTTTTGTTACGCATTTCTCATTAAAAGTAAGCTAATAGTGGAAAATGTTTATCTTGTAAAATTGTCAAAGAAGAATGCCTTGCTTATATGTCTGTAGCAACAGGGCCTGTATATAGACTTTAAATATAATCAGCAAAAGGGTAATAGAGGAAAAAAGCAACTGAAATGTAGATCTGTAGCAAGACCTGTAGTTAGTTCCCGGATTTTTGAGGCTACTACAGTCTCCTTGGGGCCCAGTTTTCCCTTGTATTTCATCTGGAATTGCCTTTTTTTGCACTTCCACCAAGCTTATGCAAGACAGGAACTTTGTAAATCTCCATAATTTATTTTTCCAATGGGAAACTTTGCCAATGTATGTGTGGCTGTTATAGGCTTCACTCATCTATGTAAACCAGGGGAGCTGTTCCCAGCTTTAGTCTGGATCTGGATGGCCCAGATTGACCTCAGTGGTGGGCTGATAAGGACTGATGGTTGAGCTGACCCTTCCAGCAAGTCCACAGCCATGGTGAGTGTGGTCATCCTGGGAATGCTCACACTGGTAACATCAGTGCTATTTAGAGGAGCATCTAAATTTGTTCTCTGACTAGTCAGTAGATGAGGTGTGTGGCTATTTGAAAGTGCTCATTTTGTGACCTTTGGCTTGCATCCAAGACCTATTTAAGTCCCAACCTTTGGCTTGTATCTTCATTTCTGGTTCAGGCCCTTGACCTTTGGTATTTAGCCTCACTGCTGGTCTTTGGGTGCCAGATCACTTCTTGTCTTAGGCTTGGATTCTGGAGTTGGATATTAGCTCCAACTGCTTATTGCAGCTTGGCACTTAAAATTTTATATGTGCTTTTGAAATTTTCCCCTTAGGGCACTAATTGTGCTCCTTAGAGTTCTCTTTCAGCCCTTATGTAAAGCTCTTGTAATCGGAACAGCTCTATTCTAAACACATCCCTTTTCTCATGGGTCATTAAACTGAGGATGCAGAGCTGTTTGGACACTGCTCCAGGGATCCCTGATTCCTGCTTGGCATGAGGAGTCTTTTGGTTGCCTTTGTGCTCTCACTTGTGTGATGTGCAGGTGGGTGGGTGCCCAGCAGCAGAGCCTCAGCCCCTGGTGGCCGTGGGAAGTCTGTTTTATGGCTGGACACTCCAAAAGCCAAAATGAGTGCAAGCCTGATAAATCCTAGCATCCTGTTTGCTACAAATCTGCTGCTGAGACTCCAGCCTGTAAATTTGACCCAATGTGTAAGAATGAAAAACTCTCCATAAATGAAAATGAAATCGGTTCATTTCCTCCTAAGACATATTACATAAAATGGCAGCAAAACCATGTCTAAGGAAAATAAAAACAACCCCAACATCCCTGGGGTATTTTCAGTAAAAACATCACAAAATTCTGTTGCTTTTGGAGGTCAGATGGCAAGCTTCATGTTCACAGTCGTGACTACATGCTCCTGTGAGTTTGTTTCCCTGGCTTTACAGGGACTGTTCGCGTGAATAACTGCTCCCGCAGAGTGAATAAAGGCATTTGCAATCTGGTCCCAGCTGGAAACTTATTTCTGAAGCCAGTTCACTCCCTTCATAAAGCACAGATTCTTTATTTTATCTTGTCTTGTATTTAGTTCACATGATTTGAAATCTTTAGGTTGACTGCTATACCATTTCGAATCACTTCCTACTGGAAGAGGCGTACGTTTTATAGCTCTTAATTCTTTCTGGACACATATTTGGAATAGAGATATTCTTCTTGTCTGGGAGGAGAAGGGTAATTGCTGCCTGCCTGGATATCAGTTAATTAGCAGTCTCCTCACCAGTGGACACCTGGCTAAATCCACTCCTTTTGCTGAGTAATTTATTAAATAACTACAAGACTATTGAGGCAGCCCCAACAGTATTTTATAACAAAGCACTAATTATTGGTATATTAATGGCAAAAGAGATGTAAGGAAATACAGGGCATATATTCTCAATTGCTTACCAACCTTTCTTTCACACCTTTCCCTTGGATCACAGAGCTCAGTGAATTAGATCCAGTCGTTCCTCAAGTGAGGATGTGCCATAATTTCAGACAGTTATTGACTATCCTTTTCCTCCATGGTTAATGCAATCTTGGCCTGGTTTGGAATGCAGAATAACATTTCAAGCAGGAATCACTGTCATAGCCCTGGCAAGGCTGCTTAGATAGGGAGAATCAGCCCCACTAAGTGCTGACGCCTGTGCAGTGGCTTGGGAAATGTGCGGAGGAAATGCCTGATAAACCTTTTGCTCGGCTGCCCTGTCACATCTTTGTGGGGCTGCCCATTAACATGCCACCAGCCCAGTGACAGCACTGGGGTCTGCCCAGATCACTTAGCCTCTGTCTAGTGGATAAGACAAGCTTTCTGGGGAATGTACCAAGATAATTACAGGAAGGTGAAGCTGAATTGTGTACATGTGCTGCACCGAGTGCTCTGAGCAGAGGAGGCTTTATTCTGCACTACAGAGACCAGATGGACTCTGTGACTGTTCTTTCGGTTTCTGGGGGAGAATTCAATACATATGGTCTGGAATCAACACCTCGTTTTGTCAGTACAAGTCACACCATCACACTCTGCTGCCCCCCCTCTAATTTTTGTTGTTGTTTTATAAACAGAAGATCTGCTGGTAACAGGTATGTGTTAAGGCAGCCTTCTGAAATTTGCCAGCTCTTTATCCCTTTTGCTGAACCCCTGCTGGAATCAAATAGCCCAATTTCTTTTCTTCATCATTCCTGCAGGGTACAGACAGCTGTTATTTTGAAAAGAGAGACTTTGTACCGTAGTCATTCTTCTCAGCAATTTGAAAAAAGCACAAGCTTTCTGTTGCTCTAATGTCTTATCAGATGGAATCTATTGATACATATATAACATCCTACTGTATAAATTGTGAGAGTGGAAGGTCAATAGTTTTAATGGTTGAGTCTAACTCTGTTTTTTAGGGCCAGTCCTGGCAGCATATCTAAGATATCTTGGTACACAAAAGGAATACACAGGTATTTCCCAGGTATTACTGAATAATACCAGTGGTCAGTTTAATGCTGGGATATGCTGACCAGGGAGGAAGCACACTCCAGTTTTTGGGTACTGCTTTCCAACACATGATTCCTACAAAACCGAGCACTTTAACAAGTGTTAAAATATTATTCTGCATGACACTGTAGTTCATCTGTTGCAGTATATTTTTTTTCCCAGTGAAAACAAGGTTTAGCTCCATATCTTAGCATACTGAACAGTTTAGTGTGCTGCAGATTAATTTGAAGGGACCCCCATTACAAGCAACTGTAATAAAACTGGGGACCTAGCTTGGTAACTCTAGTTTAAATATATATAACTGTACTCCATGGTATGGTCATAGAAAAGAATTTAAAATCCTTTCTTGTCTATTTGTTAAAATAATTTACATTTTAATTTTATCTAGAACTTTTCTGCCGCATCTTGAATTTATGTGAAATCATAAAGCTTTGTTTTTAATGAAACGTGCATGGTACAAGAAAAGAAACTATAATTTTAGATTTTCATATGTAATAGGCAGAGACCTAAATGATAAGTTTTGGTGTCTGTTGATTCTTCCTTGACTAAACACCTGCCCATTCTTTAGTGATGTTTGTGATAGGGCAGATTTGCTGTTATGTCATCCCACAATTTTAGAATATTAAGGCAGTAAACAACACAGAAAATAAATTTTTCATAACGGAGGCAACTAACTCACACCGGGACAAGAATGTGTCAAAGAACAAAGCTGAAACATTGTACTATCCTCGTTACAGACCAGAAATCAGGGGTGTGGGCAACACAGACCAGATAATTTTTAGGCTTTAGTGGGTTTGAGCTCGAATTGGTTCAGAACATTTTCCACATGAGTATCAAAACTGAACTGGTCTTACAGGTAAAAAGGAGGAGCAGAACCTCGTGGTCCTCTGAATACATTTTTGTTTTATTTAAAAGAGTTAGTTTTCAAGGTAGAAGGGGTTAGTAATGATCCTTTCAAATGATGATGATTTCTTTCTTATTTTAAAAAAAAATCTCCTTACTGAAAAATGTTCTTAAATGTTGTTTAGAATGCTTTCATTTAAATTAAATGGTTGAGTGGAACGAGATAAAGAATTATGCTGAATTCAGCAACCTTTCAGATGGTGGTGCCAGTTTGCTCTTAGGAAAGATCCGGGGGATTGTTCATCAGAGTGGTCACTATTGCAGCTCCTGTACCTCGCTGACCACTGGAGTTGCTGTCTTTTGCTTTTGCAAAAGTAGCTGAAGTTTGATTTCATCCTGGGCTGCTCACACTGACTCGATGCACACTTCCAGGTGAGTATATGAAGATCATTAGTTTGAGAGAAGCAATTTTCATGGATTCCTTATATTTGATGTTGCATAGGACTTGAATTGTGCACTGTGGACTCTCTAACTCAGTTTCATTTCATATTTTAGAAAGCACACCTGTAACTTGTGAGATAAAAAAGTCATTGAAGCTGTCACTGTCCATTGCACTCATGCTTTGACTTCTCCTTTGTGGTTCTCCTCATTCATTAATGCTGACATGCTGACTGATCTCACTCACATTTTATGATGCTCAGACACTCCATATGTATGAGAAAGACCTGCCAGAGCCTGGGAGGCTTTTTTCCTCCAGTGAATTGATTATCTTCAAAGTCCTGTCCCATATCTATTTTTTTTTTTTTTTTGCAACGAGATCTTCCTGTGTGTCAGGGTATCAAAGGTGCCTTTAAACCAGCCTGTTTCCACTGCTGAGGGATCAGCCTTAAGATGGTGTTGGTTTAGAATGTACTGGAGGGTTGAGTGCGAGGGATTTTACAACTGCACAACCTCCACACTGATGACAGGGGTTAAATTGCCTTTAATCCCCAAGTATATACTAACATAGGATTATTCTGGCTCCTGTTTTTTCACTGTAATTCCTGTCTACTTTGTGGATCTTACACTTAGATCTATTCTAATGACCTTCAGGAAGTAATTAATATAACCCTCAACTGGGAAAAGAACTGCAAAACTATTGTGAAAAATTTTGTTTTCCCCCTTTCATTTGTGGATAAGTGTTTGTATTTCACCCTGACTCAGAGGCACTTCCTCTGCTCCCTCACCCTCCATTGAGGAGCTGGTGGAACAGGCCTATCCCTGCATTCTGCAGGAAATTGGCTCCTTTTCCTCTTGCCACAAGGCTTGGACAGGAACGAAACAGTGGATGAAACATCCACCATAAGGTCATTTTGCTGCTGTTATATATCCCTGTATCTCCCAGGCTTTCCCTCATACAAGCTGGGATGCCTTGCTGGAAAAGCTAATACTGCCTTTCACTGTGAGGATTCCCACCTTGCAGAGCTAAGGACGAATGTCCTCCACAGCTTTGCTTCCCTGGAATCCTTTTTGCACTGTTTTGAAACTGCACTGAGACCAACCAAGTGGAAGTTCCCACATCATTTCCAGCCCAGGCAGAGATCATGCTGACCTTGCCCAGACTTCATGCTTGAATGTTTCCTGTATGCTCAGAATTCTGATTAAAAAATCTGGGCTTTGGGTCTGGAGTATAGTAAAGTAATAGGTACTGAATAATTTGACACGTTTCTGACTGGCTGGAGGTCATTTAAGGCTTTGAAACTAACCGTGTAAAAAAAGGTGATGTGGAAGCTATTTTTGGAATAAAAGCAAATTTTAAGGTGTCTTTAGTGGTTCACAAGGATGAACCTTGTAAAAAAGAAAAAAGTACCTATTTATATCTTTTCAGGAGAGGTATTGTAATTCCTTTTCCTGTTAATAGAAAATATTGAGTTTAGAAAATGTCCAGTGCATTTTAAGCACATTTAAACTTTATATTCTATGAATTTGGCATACACACTAAAAAAGTAGCAGCTCTTTCTAGTCTCTTTTTTTCCCTCCCTCCCTGATTATGGATCACAGACACAGGGTGTATGATTTATAAAATGTATGCAAGTGCAGACACATTCCTAAATGTCAAGGCAGCTTCAGGTGATTCTATCTAATTTTACTGCTTTGAAAGCTGATAAAATTTAAAATTTCCAATAAGCTGTAGAAAAAAAAGACTTTTTACTGTTGGAAAATACCTAATTCAAAATATCTTCTAGTAGTATGGAAGAAGAACTTGATACGGAAAACATTTAAAATGTTTTAAAAATGAAACTTAATGCTGTATTTCAACTTTCCTGTTTTTCATTTGGATCTTTTTTCTTGTTCAAACTTTTAGCTGTACTGTAATATTTCAATATTACTGTAAAAATATTTCAACAGGACCTGGTTGATATTCCTCAATTAAGGTGGTGCAATCCACATTTCACCAAACATTTTAGGGTTTCAATATTTTTTATCCACTAAGGATGAAAATAAACTTTGAAATGCCTCAATTTCCCAAAGGATAGGAAATTTATTTCTCTAACTAGAAGTGTTTTGCCACATTTCTCCCTGAAGTAGGATTTGTGTCCTTATTACACAGTGTGCTTCCTCTTGCAGTCTTGATGATCAAAGCTTGAGAGCTGTCAGGTGAGAAAAAATGTGTAGCACATAAGAAGTGTGTATCAGTAACATATTGTTTAAAATCAAAGGAAATTACAACCAAAAAAACCCATGTTTCTTTTCACCTTAAAACTAAATCAACCCAGTGTTAATTAACCTTCAGAGGCAGCAGTAGCTTCAGAAAATATTGGCTTTTCTGGGATTTTTATCAGAAGAAAGTCCTTGGTCTCCAAATACATAACACAGAACTGTTTTTACAGTTCCAAGGGATTATTTAAAGAAAAAAGAAGTTGCATCAAGATTTTTAGTCTCACTGAAGTCCATGAGCATTGGATTAGGTCCTTAGATCCGGTTATGTAAACATTTCTGTAACATTTTTAGACTGTAATGTTTGGCCTGTTACTATAGAGCGCTGCAGTGCTTTTCATAGCTTGATGTTTTAATACCTACACTTGAAGAGCTTATAATTTACTTTTTACCTGATACATCCACTTGCCATGTTAACGTTCCTTTCCTTTCTGTCCTCATCAAAACATGTGAAACAGCTGCCTGGGGTCTGACACCATGTAGGAATGCTGCTGAGTATCAGCAATCCCCAATTCACAGGAGAGGAGAGCTTATCCTTTGCATTTCATATTGCAGCTATTTCCTGTTTAAGGTTTTTTTTTTAATCCACTGTCCTTGCTCCTTGTGCCTAGTGAGTGGATAAATTTGGCCCCCCTGTGAATGCTGCATTGAAGACTTTCAAGCTATTTTCTCTGTTCCTTACTCTGTATAAGCTTTATCTCCGTGTAGCTTTATCTTTGTATAAAGGGTCAGTGCAGAGTCTAGGGTTTTTGCCCAAGAGTGCTTAACCCCACCTAAAAACCTTGCTTCAGGTGTTAGCTGGGCCTGCAGTGACACAGGAGGGCTGTGCCTTGCAGAGGAGGCCTGGAAGGAGAGGTCCAGGAAACACTTGGCTTTGGTTCAGGGAGCTGCATGGTGAAGGCAATACTCCATGTTCTAGGATCCTGTTAGAAGGAAATAAGGACCTCAGGGTTAAAAAGACTTTTTCCCATTAATTCTGCATACTGCACTGACTTTTCACCTAATTTTTCAAAAGATGTATCTCACTATTAACTGGATAGCGTTAAACAAAGGGAGCAGATTGATCTAAAGGGGGTGAATAATAGCTGCCTTGTGTCAGAAATGCTGAAAGATTGCACACTGAACGAAGTGAAACATGGTCCCTCAGTCATTGTTCATTCACTCTACTCTCCTGTGCCATCTGTTACACGGTGCAGTGACACGCTAAATCACTGAATCTCGAAAGCATCAGCATTTTGCACAAAGGAAAAAGACTGAGAGTGCCAGGAAAATGCTTTTGAATGTGTGACCTGTATCTTATGCAAGCAGTGTGCCCTTCCCTGGCAAGCAGGGGAGTGGAGTTCCACCTCTTCTCTGTGCTAAATGACAATAAATATTATATTCTAACATGCATGCGTGATCTGATAAACTTACGACAGAACTGTGGTTCTGAAGCACCAGCAGTGTTAATTACTACAGTGAAAATAATTCCTTTGCTACCAAATTAAACTGATGTTGTGTGGGCATGTGTCTGTTTTAATATTGCTTTTATTACCCTGTTTCTTANTCAGAGCTCTCCTAAGATGAGCAGTGTAGTTTTTCCATGTTCAGCAGTTGTGCTGCTTTAAGAATGATGCCAATAGACTTTCTCAAACACTTGAACATATATTATGAAGGATGCACAGCTGCCCTTCTTCAAAAGCTGCTGGAAGAATACCACAGTCCAAACCTTCACTCATTTATGAAGTGAAGGAAGATGTGACCCTTACAAAGTCAATGGGGTTTGGTGACCTATATTGTTGTTATTTTACAATCTTTGTTGTAACTAATTCTGAACATGAGAAATAAGCACCCTCTTTTTTTTACTTACTAGAATTCTTCAAATCCTCATAAAAATTTACTGAGATAATAATAGCAATCATATGTTGCATAGATAGTACAGTTCATCTCTAAGTGCTTTTTAAAGATAAGAAACATCTTCATTGATGCTGAAACAAAATTAAAATGGCTTGTGCTAAGTCCCACAGCACCTACTGACAAAGATGGGGAGTGATGAAACCATCCAATGCACCAAGTCTGTGCAACAGTAACTTTATCTTTGTTGTTCTTACCATTTTCAATTAATCAAACCTATTAAAAAACTTTTAAAAAATATAAAAAATAATAACTAATACTGTAATCTGTGCACACTTTACCTTAGCATTGCCTAGCTCTGTTACTGCAAGAGGTGGTCCTGTGCTCAGTCCTGTTTTCTTGTATTTTGGACATTTGGAATGCTGGAGCAACAATCTCAATGCTGAAAGGAAAAAGGGAGAGAGGCACTCTACACTGCTTGAAAGAAATCTCATATTAGGGGCATTTGCTACTCCTCAAACTGGTCCAAGCAGACATATTTTCCTGCATTCCCAAAGTGAAGCCTGATCTTTACTGTTCAGATGTAATATTTGTGTGTGGTCTGCCTTTTCTTTCTACCTTATTTACTTCCATTGTACTGCAGCATAAATTTGACTTAAATTACCATATTAATACTTCCCCTTCTGGATCTTTTAAGCCATTCATAGTAGTTTCATAACACTATATCTCACTGTGCTTTCTGTGCAATCCCCTCTCTATCACACCATGTTAATGACAGAAGGGATAGTTCTCCCCACTTAACTTCTTGCATCATGCTTTGTGAGATACTTTTTGTTCCTGACATGTGAAGGTATCTTAGGATGCTGTCCTTGAAACCTTTGCTTTCCTTTTTGTTGTGTTCTTATTGTGTCTGCCTGGGCTTTAAGTTTTATGCTCTGCCAAATTTTAGCCTGGAGTGACAGTGGAGAAATGAGCATTATAATGAAAGTGCTGACAAACCCTTAGCTGTAATGACGTGAATGGCACAGCTATCATTTGAGTTTGCTGTGTTCTTTACTGTAAATCTTTAATGCTATTTTCTCCTTTTATCCCGTGTTGAGCAGTGGGATTACTCAAGTGGTTTATGGCTTAGAAGTTGTGCCACTGAGTGAGTTGTTCAGTGGGGTGGAAGGACTCCTCTCTGGGGGCTACCTTCTTCTTTTAGAAGTGTGGAAAAGTTTAGGATTTGAGAAGGAAAAACGCTGTCAGCAAGAGGGTCGATACTTCATTGCCATTCCAGCACTGCCATCAACTTTGACCCCTTAGATCACTCCCTCTAACGACACCTAATTTTGTGTGCGTTGGGTGAGGTAAGGTCAGTGTCCTCTGAGGTGGAAGAAACAGGGCATTTTGTACTGTAAAGCGGAAAAGAGTGGAGCCTTAAAAGTGAGAAAATTTAGCTTGTAGTAAAGAAGTGTCAGTGGATGATGTAGGCATTAATATTTTAGACTGTAATTCATTTGGAGCAGGATGTCTGCATTCCTGTGTGCCACAGATGCTGCCCACAACATTTCTGACATTACCACAGTACAAATAATGTAGGGGCTAGATATGAATCCATACTGCAGTGCCCATTCCCTGCCTGCATGTACCTGATGTTGCAGCAATGCAAGTAACAATGCTGTGGAGTTTCCCTTTGATTTCAGTGACAGCAGAAACAAATTTTGAAGATGCCTTTTGGATTGGATCTCTAGCTTTTCTAAAATGGCAGAAGTTGTTTCATCTCAAATATGCTCTGGTATTTTATACCAGACAAGGATTTGGTTCCGGGAATCGCCTCTGCCTGATTCCAGTCAGATGCAATTAGCATGTGGGTGGTTGTGTGGCTCTCACTGTGCCATGTGACCAGGTAATGCTAAAGAAGAGGGAACTGTAATCCCTTTAGCTCCACCATATATCTTCCCGTGGTGACAGATTAACACTGTGTCAATTTGAACAAAGTAAAAATGGTAGGCATAATATTAAAAAAGATAAAACAAAGTATATGTGCAGAGGGATGTCAGAAGCCTACAGATATCCACTGACATGGGCCTCATGAAGCTGAGCCCCTTTTACCTATTGGGGAAATTAAATCTTCATCTTTGGACATGAAGAAGACTTGACTGTGCAAGGCCATGAGCTACGTGATCTAAAATGGTTCTGCTCTGAGTAAGGGATTGAACAATACTTCTGAAGTAGTGGGTGCTTAGACCTGTCCAGAGGGAGATTAATAGCTCTGGCAGGATCACTGAAGGAAGACCCTTCAAATGTGTTATACCAGAAACAGATGAACTCATTGCTGTCAGCAAAGTTAAGGTACAAGCTTTCATTTCATCTCCTGTGCTTCCCTGTCACAAAGACTGAGATCTGTATTTCTCTCATTCTTTACTATGACCTTTGAATAAAAATGCTTATGACTCAAAAGTTCACCTGCTTTGTCTGAAATCATCCCACTTTTCCTTTGCTTTACTGTATGGAAATGATGTTGATTCACAGAGATTACTGTGCATCACCTGCCTTTGCTCTTTTTCTTCTCTTGCTTTTCACATGTGACAGCATTATATCACGGGACTTGCATCTGCTTCTCAGGTTCTCTGGAGCAGGTATGATTTGGGGAGTTTCTGGAATGGTGTTCCACAGATGTGGCTGCCCTGGGGAGCACTGCTGCCAGCTGCTTTCCATAAGAAACAGCACAAACTCTTCAGATCATTGTCTCTCTTTAACTCCCCTCCATCTTTCAAGATTTCACTGTATTAAGAAGGCACAGAGACACATTGTCTCTACAACTGTGTGTAACACTTGATTTCTTGAGCTGACAGCTACCACCAGTTATTCATTAATAGTCTTTTGAGGGACAGTGCTACTAGTGAGAACAGCAGCAGTGGGGGTGATATCATTATTCTCTGAGTCAGGTTTGATTAAAGAAGCTAAAAAATCACCAGGAGAAGCTTCTGAGAATCAGAATTGCAAACTAGATGATAACAGCCTTCTCTGGATTATGTGTCGGCCTTCAGTTAAAACAGTTCTCTGTATTTCTGAGCTCTTCATTTACAACATTTTGCTGTCATGAAGCTTATGCACAAAAGAAATTGTAGGGGAAAAGACCCGTGTAACCTTCTTGCTTTATTGTGCTTTACCATCATTGTACTCTCGGGCAGATCACAGCAGATGAGGTAAAGGCAGAAATTTTGGGGGTTTATTCTTACCCCAGACCTGCGATAGCAATAAAACTTGTTTCATCTCTCAGTGCCTCATCTTATCTCCACGTAAAATGCAGTGGTTTTGATTTATATTAAAAAGGAGGATTAGAAGCTTAGTCCATTCATTTTTGTAAAGCATTTTGAAATATTTAGAAGAAGATGTGAGTACAAAGGTTGGCTGGTTAGGAGCCTGCTGAGCAGGGTGGCAGTGGTAATAAAATCCATATGTGAGTTTTCTTGATTGCTTTTCTGGACTCTTGATTTGCAGTGTGACATAAAGAATTCATAAAGAGCCCTTGGCAGAGGTGAATAAGAGCAGTTATACAGCACCTCCAGAGCAGATACATGGTGATTCAGTGACTCCTGGGTTGAGAATAGGTACAGGAGACAGATACACATATTTTCTTGAGTGTACAACCAAAGTTGTAAGTAGTAATGAGTAATAAGACCTGGGTGTTAAGCATTTTGATTTCATTATGATTGCTCTTGGAGACACAGTTATGAGCTGAAGCATAAAAAAGTACTGATTTGTTGAGTGTCTAGTAAACTTTAAAAAAACTTCCAAAAATAGCAGCATAACTATAAGTGTAATAAATTCTAGACTTTTTGTCCCTTGTACCACTTTTCCAAATAGCTTACAGGAAGTCAATGTGTTAAATCAAGCAGAAAGCTTTAGAAAACAAAATATATCTATTCTGCCCAAGAAGTGACACAATTTTTCATCCCTGCATGCAGAGGCAGTATTTGACACTAGGACATTTTGGTATATATGGTAACACATAAATCCATGTTGGTTCCTACAGACACCCTATATGGGGCTTAGCCAGAAGCCATGGAAAGAAATGCTCTGCAAAGAGACAGCAGGTATGTGAATATTATCTCAGCCCCCTCCATCCAGTGACCTTTTTCTGGCAGCCTCCTTTTCACTGGAACCTAAGGGAAAACTACAAATTCATTTTCAGAGGGACTGTGGCAAACACCTGTGGGAGACAACAGTGCCTTCATCTGTCTCCCTGTCTTGGGCCTCACTTACCAACTTTGGTACTGCTAAAACTTGTCCTAAGAAGTTTAGCTCATTTCCCTTTCCCCCCACTTAAATGTATGTATTAAATCATCATTCTATTCTGAGAATTACTTCCCTGCACATTTCCCTATGGAGAACTAGCATGTATCTTGCAGGGAGAAACAAGTGTGTTGATGTCTGACACATTACATTTTCTTCTATATTTGCCCTTCCTTTGTGTACAGCAAGAGGCTAAAAATTGTCGAGGATATTTGTTGCTTGTCACTCTTATTTCTCCATGATCATACACATGCAGCCTTATGCAGGGACATGGAAACTTGGAATTTTAAAACAGTAAGGAAAGGTTTTATACCCTTGTTTATCCTCTAGGCACTGTGCTCTCACTTCTCTTTTGATACTCATGGGAAAGAGGCTTATTAATGGGCTGGTTCAATAGACTTGTTAAGAGATTTTCTTTATAATAAAAGAAAAAGCCTACCTTTTTGAAATTCCATCATTCAATGAAATTCCATCACTGATTTAGTCTTTATTTTCCATATGACTAAGCATCTCCTTTTTATACAGAATAAAAATTCTTGTCAAGAAAAATTGGTCACAGTTCAGATGTTTTCTAACAAGACATCAGCTGCATCATTAGTGTGGTTTTCCTCTAAGCTGAGCATCAGCTTATATGAGAAAGAAGTGATTTGCTGAGCTCCACATTCTTCCTCCCTCTCCGATCTGCATATCGTGCTCCATTGCTGTGGTACATTAATTCTCTTGTGACCCAGCCATTCATAAATTAGCTCTCTCATCATCACTGCAGAGAGCACAGAATTGCAATTTAGTGAGGGAAAGATTCTGTAGGTCAGCCCACTCCATTTCCTCACCAGTATGAGGTTGAAACAGGCTTGTGAAGGAATGGGGGAAACTAGAGGCACTCAGGTTCTGGATTATTCTGGTGGCATAGGTGGAAACTGGGACAACCACCACCAAGATGCTTGTTTTCCATTCCCTGAAGTGTTTGAGACTCTTCTGTCTCTCCAGTGAAGACCTGGTATCCTTATTTAGAGGCATTTCTTCCAAGGAAAAGCCATCTTATTCTTTTCCCCATGAATTTCAGTGCGGAAGAACAGAAAAAGGATCCTTGTTGTTCAGAACATTTAATTTTAACAAGTGCATATTTGATATTTGAGAAACAATCTATATATTTGTTCTGTGTAGCTTGAAGTGAAATACATGAGTGTTATCCCAAATATTCTGAAGTTAAATACAGTTTTATGACAAACTTTGTTTTCGGGATATTTTTCTGGTTTATAAAAATCAGTCTCATACAAATTCTATTTGTTTCAGTTTCAAACCCAACCTTGCTTACTGTTTTTTCCCTGCATAAAGCCTTGCAACATAGTGGCAGCTCATGTATTTACAGACACACACCCTTCTCAGATGACGAAGGCAGATGAAGGTAATCTAGTCATTTTATTGAGGTAAATCTTCACATAACTATTTTTCTTCTGAAATATAATCCTTCTGGTTTTTATGTTTAGAATTCTTTGTTGACCTTGTCTGCTCTTAACAGCTCTCAGATCCACTGTTGTACTATGCACTGTATGCAGTGTGCAAAAGAGTTTGGAATGCTGTGTTGTGTTCACACAAATAATATGGAATTTTTGGCTCAACTTTAAAGGAATAAACTCACATGAGTTTCCTAATGCTGCCATATTTTAATATAAAATGCTTAGTGCTTTATGTTTGAGAAAATGTACAGGCTTAAACTCTGGTTATGTCTTTTACAACCATCTTATAGTATTCTGATTGAAAATCCCACAGAACGTGATGGCTCAGCTTTCAAGTCACTCTTATGCTCCTGGGCCATAAGAGTGAAAATGTATTTTGACAATGCCATTCAAGCCATACAGTGAGTTACAAATACCAATTGACAAACATCTGTTTCACTTCTCTGTGGAACTGTGCTTGACTAGTGTGTGATAACGGGTGGATGTACAAACGTATTCCCTGAGTAGCCAGGGAAAAAGGATGATTTTATACATTTATTTCTTACACACAGCGAACCTTCCAGTGCCATTGTTCATAGTAATGGGTTGAGGCCACGCTGCTACTGAAGTGAGAGTCAGTCTGTCTCCTGGAAAATACAATTCTGTAGGAGTTTTGCATTTTCTTGATTATGAACAGCAGCTTTATTCAGGTCGGGCAATAATTTCATCAGCTGAGCTCAAAAACCATCTCAGGGAACTTTCTGAGACATTCCTCTAAGGCAGTTAAGAAAGTTTAATTCTTGTGACTACTGCACAGCTCTTTGCACATTGTATTTCCAGTCCAGACTAATGTGCAGGGTGAGCTCCAAGTCAAATGTCCCTTGGGATTTTGAGCCTAGTTCTTAACCCAGTTCAGAATTAGGATAAATGAAAATGGCCAGTTCTCAAACTGGCTTCACTGGTGTCAGAGTTAATAACAAGTTTCTGCATGAAGTCTTAGTCCAGATAAAACCTGGTAGGAGCTGTGCTGAGCAAGAATGTTTAGTGTCTTCAATACAGGCTTCTCTTTATGGTCAGGGGACAATGTCCAGAAAGCCAAATGGAAGAAGGATTTTTCTTGTGAACTAAACATCAAAATCACACACACACAGTGAGGTGCCAGCTGTACCTGCTGCTGTGAATGCAGTTTGAGGAATGACCTGACAAAGAGCCACAATGATTAGAGAGGAGTTGAGGGGCAGGAAAAATAAGTAGTTATTTAACTTTTCTGAAACAATTTAATAGCTAACAAAAGTTCATTCACGTGTGTCCCTTTATCTGTGAGACATTTTTCTCTTGTGAATTGGCTGTATGATAACATGGATTATTATTTCCCTCACACTCTTTTACACTCAGTATTGTCAAATACACATAAACTGAATGAGAGTCTTGTTTATTTTGTGAAAGAGTAGAAAAAGAGAATGGAAAACACATAGACAACATCTGCTTTAAAAATACTGTAGAATTATTAGATACAATAGATACTAATTAACAGCTGATAGAGAATTTAAACCCTGCAATTTTGTGTTAATTCCCAGATTTAAATAACTGCTGTCAATGGGAAAGAACTGATGATGTATCCAGATGACAGATTGCTCGGTGGGACATTCCTTTGTTTGAAAAAAGTGAAAAATACAGCCACAACAATTCTGCAATTAAAGGCATAGTAACTGATCAGCCCTATTTTGGCATCCATTGTGTTAACCCTATTCACACTGATTGACTCCCTAACACATATGAAACTGTTTTTTGGAGAAAGGAGTGTTCATGGTGTATAAAATTGTCAGAAAGAGACTCTTAAGAAACTAAAGGAATAATTTAGTCACATTTTATTTTTCCTGTACATATTTAAGTGCTTTCTGTCTAGGCCTATTTCTAAGGTTTTATTACTTCAGTTTTTCAGTACTAAATTTATGAAGAAATGATTGGGAAGCTCAGTAGGTGCTTCTTTTTTTCCCAGATTTTTCTTGAATTTGTCCAGCAAAAAGCTTTTTCTAAAAGATGCCTTCAGGAAAATGTCTTTTGTTTCCACTGCAAATGTATAGTGCTGTGACCACTAAAATGTGAGTTTGGAAATGAGAGTAGGCAGTAGCAGATGAAGCAGCACTACAGCTGTTTTGGGAACAGGAAAAAGGTGTGATCACAAGGCAACAATTTGCTACTTTTTGGAAATCAACTCACTTTATTCTTCTGGCTGTTTCAGGAGTAAAAGGAATTAAACATGTCATATATGAAGAAGCTATTTTTAGTCAATTTTGCAGTCAATGTGTGATCATAATTTTGGTGAAAATTGGATTTTAACATTATTTTAAGAAAAGTGTAATATGCATAATAAATACATAGTGTGTGATCTTTTGAAAATCAATTTAACTTAGCTCAGCATTAATGTGCACAGATGTATCAGCTTGTATCTTCAGCACTGTGAGTGAAGTGGCCAATTTAAACACTAAAGGAGAATGTCCCAGCTCGCTGTCATATGACATCCTTCCCCCTCTTTCAGTGCATTTTTTAAGTTGTAAATCCTGCTGCCTCTGACCTGCTGATGCAGACAGTCTCCAGCAAAGCCATGAGCCACACCTTTAGCTGCAGGCACCTGCAAAAGTCCAGTTCATATTCTGACTTCCAGAGCTGGGAACAAATTACTTCCGAGGTACCTGCCCCAAACGAATTAGGCAATCACAGTAAATTTAGAAGAACTTTAAAGAAAGTAATTAAAAAAAAAAAAAAGCCAAAGAGTAATTAAAGTACCATGCAGTATAGATACTCTATAAATAAATCATGCATGAATAAAGCACAAAACCTGCAAACCTGCCAAAGTCAAAAGGATTTTGTACCAGGCTGCCAACATATTAAGAAGGAAAGCTCGCCCAGCTGAAGGATCAGAGAGTGCTCTGAAGGAGGTCTCTGCCTTCTAGATGGAAACCCCTTCAACAGTGGCAATTCAGCCTGAGAGAAACACCTTCTCACAGCAAAGCTCTCAGTATTTTTCACAAATGCAAAGTTTCTTTAACCTAACAGAGCACACAGATACATGTATTTTGTCATTTGACTCAGGTTTATTTATGCTAATGCTGATAAATCTTTTCCCTCTTGCCTCTGATGCTGTGTAGCTCTTCTACTTCCCCCTAGCTCAGCTGAATGAAATGCTGTCTGTCTGAGACCTGTGCTCCCTGAGTTACACTCTGAGCTTCTGTGTGCATGTCTAAATTACTTTGGGTAGTTCCTTTTGTGGTTTATATGCTTGGCTTTTGTAATAGGGATCTGTTGTTATACCAGAGTTTCACGGTCTGAGACAAATATTTGATTGCTAGGCTGAAATGAAATGATTTAATGTAAAGGTGAAAAATTTTACTGCATCCTTCTAGGAGGAGCTCTGTTCAAGAATCGGTCTCCTTTTTTCCCTAGATGTTTTTGAATACTTTCCACAAAATCTTCAAAGATCTAGGACTTGTGCTTTCTAGAAGATAAATATATCTGCTTGTAATGACACATAAGGTTTCTGTTGAGATACTGATGCATTAATATAATGCAAAGGAAGGTCTATATGTCTATCAGAATTATTGCATTTCCTATACTGATCTATTAAATTCTTTTTCTCATTTTCCTTCTTAATTCATGACATTACGAAGGTTATTTATTTTCTGAAAGTCAAAATGCAAACCAAAGGTTCAGTTTAAAGAAGAAATTTCAGTTTCTTTTGTAAAAATGACACAATCCTACCTGCCCACTAATAGTCCTTCCTGTCTCCAGTATGAGCATCTGAATGTGTGATGCATGATACCTGAACCATTAATTTGTGCCTTGGAAAGATGGTAAAAGAATGATCTTCACTTAACAGTGATTCTGCATGACAGTATATAAAGTATAGACCTGTAGATTTTAAGCCCATTAGAGACTATTGTGACTGTCTATTTTGATCTATGTAATTTTATGAATGAATCATTATAGCATGTCCAGTAGCTATGACTGAAAGAGAACTGAGCCTTTAGGAAAATATTCAGTGGTGCAAAGTCCTTTGCAGGCCCAGAGTTTACACTTTGTTCATAAGGCACATCAGGCAGCGTTTCATACATTGTATAACAAACTGATACCATCCTCTTTTAGTTATCAAAAGGTCATGTCAAATACCATAGAGAAATCTAAATATAATATATTAATGAAGTTATTTTATTAAAACACCTCTTAAAAGGAAAAAAGTGGCAAGATGGTCTGAAAGATTAATTTTCCATTGTCCTATGCCAACTTGTATGAATTATATTACCTTCCTTACTTATTGTTACTTAAAAATTCCAGTGCTGACTTTTTTATTATCTTGCCCAGGATCTCTATCAGGCTGACAGACATATAATTACCTTGGTCCTTTCATTTACACTGCTCAGATTTGGCACAATTCAGCTTTCTTTCCATCAAGCTGAATTTTAGTATTGAATTCTCCTTCCAAGCTGGGGAACTGTCCTTGGAAAATATAAAAATAATATCTGACACTGTATTGTTCACATCATGAAACCACAAGCATATGTCACTGAGAAATAAAAATGTTTTTGAAACAATTAAGTTTTACATCTTACGAGAAAACCCTGCAGCAGCGGAGAATGACTTTAAACATGACTTAATGAATGACTTAAAATGACTTACTTTTTTGGTAAAAGTAACTTGGCTTCTGTAAGAATTTGAAAACTTATTCTCTTGAAGTGGTTAATTCAGTGGTCAGTGGTCAGAGGATGATTTTGAAGCACTGGCATTTCTGACACAGGAATGCAAGTTGGGGTGATAGTATTACTTATTTAAGTATTACTGCTTAAAGGTTTATAGTGGTTTATTTAGAGGTCCAATGATGACAAGTTAAAACAAAACATCTTACTAGTTATTAAGTAGTTTGCAAAAGCAAATTGATCTTCAGGGAAACTCAAAACCATCATGAGTTGATTATGAATTCAGAATGGTCCTTCAGTAGAGCATTCTGGTTTATCAAAGTACTGCACTGCATTTTTAAATGTAAAAGAAGTACAAAGGTTGATTTTAGTTATAATTACTTTTAGTAGTGATTCTATTGCAAACCATAGGATCAAGGTGTCTTTTATATTGTGTAGAATCTATCATGACATGGAATATGTTCTTTGATATAAATAAGACTATTAAAAACAGGAATCTGAATTCCTCCTCCTTGTTCACTGCACTGTCACCGACTTTTTATCTAACATCATTGAGTTCTCTTCCATTTAATCTTCATTACATTGCTGGAATAGTTCCTGCAGCAGAAAGTTAAGTCCTAACACTATATAAATTAGCAGCAGAGCTCCCTCTGGTTTCAGTAATTCCATGACTTTATCCTGAATGCATAACCTGTCCTGATGTTGATAAGATCAATGTGAAGCAATGAAAGCCACTGGTTTGGGGAGCCCACAAATCATCAGATTGATTGCAGTCAAAATCCATATACATAAAATTACATATCCAGATATATAAAATACAGACAACTACTGTTGTGCTCGGGTGGGATGCAAACCTACAGAAACCTTATTCTTTGGTTTCATAAGCACACACAGGAACCTTCGTGCTGTCACTGCAAGGGGTGAATTCTGGCCCCGTGGAATCAACGTCTTCCAGGGCTTTTTGCCTGCTTGCTCCAGCAAAACACTTGGCTCCAAGTGCTGCCTTGCCTGTGACTGCTCTGTAAAGCAATTAGCTAACTAGCCTTGTTCTTACAGCTATGCTGACATCAGCAGGGATGGTGGTGGCCAAAGAGTTTTGGCATGGATCTCTTTAATGTAATGTCATCAACCAGAGCATCTATAGTAGCTTCAGTACAGCCCGAAACACGGGATAGTGGAGGGTGTCAGGGGAAGGGCAGTAAGGAGGTAAGAAGCATATCCAGAGATATTTATATTAAGCAGCATGCAATGACATTAAGGTGAAAATGACATAAAGGTTGTTTGAATGTGCATTCAGAAGGTCAGGTGTGTACAGAGAAAAAGAAATGTGAGTTGCATAGTGCTGAGTTTATTTAGTGTGCAGAATCCAGGCAGAAGTATTCTGAATCTGATGAAGAGAATAGTTAGATAA
This sequence comes from Lepidothrix coronata, assembly GCF_001604755.1. Lineage (NCBI taxonomy): Eukaryota > Metazoa > Chordata > Aves > Passeriformes > Pipridae > Lepidothrix > Lepidothrix coronata. The sequence goes on from NW_016690258.1 coordinate 3,599,503, forward strand.
AATGTATTTTTCAGCCTATTTTGGCAGTTCTTAGGCTTCAGACATGAGTTCATTAACCTCTTCATGGCAGAAAATGTTTGAATTAATCAAAGAAATTAAGCATTGTCACTGCATGCTCAGGTGTGGAGAAGCAAAGAATGCAGTAGCTTCTCTTTTTCTCTGGCTGACTAAATTACTTACTTGATACAAAAGGTTTAATCAAACTAACTTTAAGTTACAAAAAAATACTATATTCTTCAATTTTGTCTATAATATCTTGTGAATCTAAGACAGTGAGTTCCTTCCTTCATGCTGCTAAATCTAAAGCCAGTGATCGGATGTAGGATGGGCCTGCTGACCTTTTATGCAAAAATCTGGTAGAATATAAGGTAAATACCCTGGTGTGAAGATCTTTCAGGTTTGGGGTTATTTTAAGGTGCTGGGGAGGGCTCATGACTGATCCTTAATCACCCATTATTTCAGATCTACCATCATGTTTTACTAAGATTCCCATTGAGGATATGGCTGCTGCTGCTCTCCATTGGTTCTGCCTGAGTTGTGAGCCACTGGTTTCTGGGGGGAAAAAGAAGAACAGAAACTAGGGAGAGATTGCAAACTGTTGTCTCAGATTGACTTCACTTCAAAGTAAAGTTGGAAAATGAAGTTTGAATCATCCTGTATTTGTAAAGGTTTTCCCATTGTTGATTGCTATGGAATGCTTTTTATTTCTTCCTGATGCTATACCTGGTTACTGTCTTGTGCTTTAATATCAGTAGGATCAGTCTGGACACTCAGGTTATAATGAGTCATCTCTGCTTTCCTGGTTCTTTCAGATTTAGTTTATTTTTTGTGTTCATCTTCAACTCTTTCTGCAAAATCACTGTTAAAGGGCCACTGCTGTTTGGAATTTTCTTTCAAGTATATTTGTCACAAATAAGCCTCACAGCTTCTCTGTGTTATTGGTTATTCTAGGTGGCACAAAGGTTATAGCTGATTTTATTGCTCTTAAAATCTTTTTTTTATACAGTGTCCTCCTCTGGAAGCTGTGTTCTTTTTTCTGGCATTTCACTTTATTGCATGGATATTGAACAGAAGTGGGCATTTACATTTCTAGCTTTATCTTGTTGTTTTGTTGAGTCCTCTCATGCACAGGTTCTGTTAAGAGCTCAGTAGCTAATTCCTTGTTGATTCTCATATCACTTCAATATTTTGAGGCCCTTTATTTTCTTTCTTTGCAATCTTCTCACTTTGTCAATTCTGGCAGCCTTACACAGTGCTGTTATTGGGTTTGGGTTTTTTTTTACAGTCTTCCAGTTCCATTTCATAATTCTCTTAATCCTCTTCAGATTTCATGTTCTTATATGTGTCATATACCTTCTATTTTTCCTCAAGAACTCTTTTGACATTCTTAGTCATCCATATCGGTCTTATCCTTCTTTTCTGCCTAGAATAGCTGATTTTTCTTGTGCTCTTGCAATCCCTTGTCCTCCCTTCCTTGCCCCACCTCCTGGTTTGTTCATTATTTAGCACTGGATGTGGCTGGATTGAAAGAAATACCAGATCTCATGGAAGTCAATGATATTGAAGTGTCTGCCTATTTAGGGGAAGCATTGATGTTTAGCTTCAGTGGTTCTGAGTCAGCCTTTGCCCCCAGGCCACTGCTGCATTGCTGGCTCATCTGAACAGCAGAGAAGGAGGTGCTTGGTGATGCAACAGGCACAGGCTGAAAAGATACAGATCCTGTTTGCCAAAAGGTAAATCTGTATGTAAGCAGGATGCTTAGGCAGAGGTAAAAAATAAACTTAAATTGCTTCGTTTTTCAGATAAATGTCTAGGAAGGTAAAAAAAGTCCTTCTGTAGAGTGTAGCAGCTAATGCACTTGGAAAACATGTCATTTGGTTTTATAGCGGGCACCTTTCCATTAGAGGCAAGATCAAATACATTCTCTATAAACACTCCAACCCCAAACTTCATATTTGAATATAATTTAATTAGTGTTTCTGAAGAAGTTTAAACATTGTAATATTGTATCCGAAAACAAAACTAGATTTGAAGGATGGAGAAAAAGAATATTTCACATGGGTTTACAGTGTAGACTCTTGACAAAAATCCAACCTAATGAAGAAGCATTCCTGTCTGTTTTTATATAGCTCGATTCCCCATGTGTTTTAAGTATTCTAACAGCTTATTATTCTAAAAAATAGGCTCACAACCACCCTTTTTTGAAGTCCCTGTTACATTTGCTCTCTCCAGAGTTCTGAAGCTCTACCTCCCAGGCATCACAGCACCATTCCTCACTGCCACAAATGAGGAACATTTTAATGCCTCATTACAGTCAGCTACTCCCTGAACAGAGTGAGTGTTCTGTGTGGGTGTGTGTATGTTGTGTGTACCCCAGGAGCTGCCCACAGGTGAGATGCACTGCTCAAGAATAGGGGTACCAGGGAAGGCAGCATCAGCCACCTTTCCTTGGGTCAGATACTAAAAGTAATAAAGATGTGCAGTGCTTTTTTTTTATCTTATTGTAGTCAAAACCGCCTGAAATATTTGAGCTCTTTTTTCTCCTTTCCACTCTGAAACAAAACTTTCAACTACAACTTGTTCCTCAATTAGAACTGCTCTGTGGAGAGATGGCACTGATGGAAAGTGGTACTTTATATTGTGGCAATCCAGGACTACATCCAGGGGTTAGTCTAATATCTGACATACTTTAATTTACCTTGGACACTTTTCAAATATATGCCTGACTGCAAGATGCTGAGAAACTGTATCGTTAGCCAGGGATCTCCTTGGCAAAGGTCACGATCATTTGTGTTTCCATTGAGAACACAATGTACTGAGGGCTAAAGCAGTTCTGAGGTTCCTCTGAGACATCATAATCTCAAAAATACTGTTGGTTGAGAGAAAGTCTTTGGTAGGATTTTTAAAATAATGGCGTTTTTTCCTCTTTCAACTTTGTTTAAACCTTGAATTTTTAAACAAATTTTTGCTGGACTTTGTGACTGTGTAAGATACAAGGTACAGTTGCAACATGCTCACATTGTGTGACTCTTGAATGTGATTTTGTGTGCATGGGACACTCAAATGTGTTTTATATTGCTAGGTACCTATATTAGCTCTCCAGGGGCAGACAAAAAATTATTTCTCTCTCATCAAGTGTTGTTTTACCCACTGTATTGTACACAAAGTAGGTCAAAATGTGCTACAGCTATGCAGAGCCCTTAAACCTAAATCAACTTAATCTAAATTGAACTTCTAAGTGAAATTCACCATTTGGCTTGTTTACAATTTTCCAAATTCAGTATGAGACAAGAGGAAGCAATCTGTGTCTTTAAAGAATTAAAATATGCCCACAAATAAGCTCAATCACTGGCCTTTGTAGAGAACAAAACAAAAAACCCCTCATCTACTAAATCAGCTAGAAGCTGGAAATAAATTTTGAGATTGTACTCTATGTTGCTGGGTTTGTCTGTGTGGAGTTTTTTTTCAACTGTGTATTTATATGGAACAGCAAACACAGATTATGCCTTAGTAATTTTTATGGCTTCGGCATCTGTCCATTTGCTTTTATTCACATATTTTCATAGCCATAATCTCTAGTTTCTTATTTGATGATGCAAACCTTTCAGATGTAGAAATGGATAAAAATCTTACTGAATCTAGTGAGAGTCATTTTCAGGAATAATCCCTTTATTTGACAGGAAATAAAGACCCCGGGCAAAAAAAAAAACCAAACAAGCAGCATGCATATTAGATGACTGAAGATATTAGTGTCCAGTGCTTTCATAGCTGGGTTTCTGCATAGGGAAATGCTAGAATTGCTCCACAATAACAAACTGGAAAAGCCCCAAGACATAATGCACCTGATCCTAAGTTTTATTTTGCATGCATAATAAAACTTTATTGTGTTTAAATTCCAGAGTATGTTGACAAGTCTGTCATCTGTCTCAAGGCAATACCCATTAGGATACACCCCCTTCCTTGGGAAATGACACCCCACTTTGAGACACCAGTTCCACAGTCACTTTTACACATAAGTTCAAAGCTCTGAGTGAACTGCATCAACAAGGCAACGGTGTGAGGCGGGTGATTATAAAAATATTGAGATTTGGCTGCACTCACTGATTTTCAATTAGCTTCAAGGGCGGGCAGAAGAAAGCAAAAGTGTGACAGCATTTGTTAGTTGTTTTAGAAATATTAATATGATGCAAAACTGGATTATTTCCATTAAATTAAACACATCACAGCACATCCTCATTTGATGTGCTTGGGCAGTGGTGTCTCTGATGAAAAAAACCCAATCCCTAAACCCTCGACATAACAAAGCATATTTCACAAGCACCTTTTGATAATTGCACCTGCTGGCTGAAAAACATTAAGGGAGAGCCCGTTGTGTCCTGAAGGAACTTTGTTATTTGCATCTACTCTATTACTGATTGAAAGCTCCTCTGTTGCCTTGTCTACTACTGGTGTGATCCCTCAGTGCTTTTCTATAGGGATTTGATTCCCTAGTCTATTAAGCTGGTCTTTGTGTTGTCAAGAGCTACACAGTAAAGTCTTATGATATGAAAGGATATTTACTTTTCTTCCTTGTTTATGCTTTTGTCCTTTCAAACTCTTTGAACTCCAGTGAAAGCACCGTTGTCAGAGGTTTGACCTGACATGGTTCTGTGTTTTGTTGCATGTCACCATAAAACCAGGAAGAAAAATTCTTGGTTGGGTAGAAATCTGGATATCCTGCAGCATTCAGAGAGACAGGGAAAGGAATTTTTGAATAATATACAACTCATACATGTGTTTAGATACTCATAAAAACAAAGGCTGAACATTTATACAAGATGTTAATGTTAAAGCCAAAGATGGGATCTTTACGTGACAGTCCCAGTTCTACCTGGTGAGGCACTTTAAAAACTGTTGTCATATCATTTATATTGAGATTATATCACACGTCCTAAATTATTTAACTTCAGTCCTTTACTTCTGTGAGTAGTGCAGCTCATTGGATCTACCTGTAAGAATGCCAGATTTTAAAGAAAAATTGCTTTAAGCTCTTGCTCCAGATGTGAAAATCTAGGCTTGTGTTTCGCTTCAGTAGCAGTTTACACTTGTTTCCCCCATTCTCTAATGTAGTTACTGGGATTGTCCCCTTGTTCTATAGGCCTGTGATTTTCTTATTATCTGTGGCTCCTGTTTCAGTGTGGAGTGCCTACACCAACAAAGAGACAGGACTACATTTTCTCCAGTAGGTACCAATTAGCACAGGGAGGAAGGTTTCTTCTTACACTTGTTGTTAGCTCGTACGTACTCTAAAAGTAGTTTGTGCCTACTGCTAGACCTACTTATTGTGAAACAGGTAAGGGCAAATCCTGCATGCTTTTGCTGCAGTAGAAAATTTTCTTCCAACAAAATAAATTTGGAATATGTTTTGTGTCGTATCCATCGCTGAATACATAAATTAATTAATTGGGAGAAAAGATAAATATAAATATTTACCTTTGGTTTCTTGCTGTAAGTGTGGGCTGTCTCACACACTGAAATAGTGTGTATCCCTGTAAAAGGAAGAATGGATCATGTGAAACTGTGTCATGATACAGCCCCAGAATGAAGTAGGACATTTCTTGACCTTGGTGTGCCCAACTGTGCAGCTGTAGTCTTCTTCAAGAGCTGCTTATGACAAGGAATGTAGTAATTTTAAAAATCTATTTGAGAAAGGTTCTACACAGAAATTTGCTAAATTCAAGTTTCCTGTATCTGCCAAGAGAGAAACGTTTTTTGAATCCCAGGCAATGTGTTGTGTTTAGTAACTGAACAATTTGATTAGTAACTGAGAATTTTATTTCACTCTGTACTCTGCTATATGTAAAACCCCATGAATTTTTTTTACATATTCCCTAATATCTGTGCCAGTTTGTTAATATTTAATACAGAGCTAATGAATTTCCCTTGTTCTGGCAAAAGTACTTCCAGATAGCACAGCAGAACAAGTTGGTTTAAAAGCGCTAAGTAAGTTTACATTTGAAAGGACACATTTGGGCTTTACAGCAGAAATCAAAGGGCTCTGTAGGAAGAGCAAGGACTCTTGCCCGAGGGCGTGTTTTCCTTTGGGCTGGGCTCCCCTTGGAAGCAGCAGCCGGGGCAGCTCCCATGGGGTGAGGTGGGAGATGCTCCCGGGGCTGGAATTCCCACTTGATGCCGTGGGACCCGGCCCGCCCCCTCTCCCGCTGCCTGGCTCTTGTCTCCCGCAGTCGCCGTGGGAGAGCCCCCACACAGCCGTGTTTGCCTCTCTAAAGTCTGTGCAGTTTTTAGTAGTCTCCCAGCCTCCGGTGCGGGGTTTTGAAACTCCATCACAAGCCACCAGCAGAACATTCTGCAGAAACTGGAGTGTGGCTTGTATTTATAAAAGTTATTTGTTTGCATGAGGCACATGTGCTGATACTGTGAGTCATCCATCCATTTTACTGTGACATTTTCAAGCACAATTATGTGTAGTGGAATTTTTTTGGTAGCTGGCTATGTTGCCCATCTGTGAAATCATCATTCTACCAAGCACTAAAAATAGAGATGAAACTCTTGAGAGAAAATTTTGAATCTACTTAAATGACAGTTTGAAATGTGTTCCTGCAGTCAACAGTTTAAATATTTTCTATCCTAAATATGGATACTCTAAATTTAAGGTGATGGAGTCCTGCTGTCACCACTTCAATTCACCTTGCTAGCACAGTAATATAGTTGGAAATAATTTCTGGCCAGAAACCCAGTCTGGTGCCCATCAAAGCCAAATCTCTTGGGCCCCGAATGACTGAGACTGGTGTAGGCGGGCAAGAGCTCTGGAAGGTGGATAACACATGTGTTGGAAAGGATTTATTAATAACAGGGGATCACTGGAGAAAAATGGGAAGACAATCCTTGATTGTAGATCAGAGGGGAACAGGGAGAAGATTATTTCTTGAGTTTTGACTACTAGGAAAGGAAGCTTTGAGATAAAGAACAACAGAATATCCAGTAACTTTTAATTGGCTGTATTTTCAGTCAAAGCAAGTTAGTGAAAAGATATGGTAAACACTGAAAATAGCGAAGAACTACAGCTAGGAGAGGGAACTGCTGGAAGATTATAAACTGTGTTGCTGAGTAATAGCATCCTAATTGAAGCTACAGAAAGCCAAAGAATCTAATTAGTCAGGAAAACACATTTCATTACATTCTTAGTAATTTGTTTTGAAAAAGTCCAACTGGATTTTAAATTTAACAGATTTTCAGTATGTTCAGAGCAGATTACATTGTTTATACTTGCATATAGAGATAATGAAAAGTGTAGTTGCAGACATAGACAAGAAAGCGTTCAATTCAAAATCATGTTTGCAGTTGTTCCTTGGTATCTGGGTGCCATTATATAAAGTTGTGCAGAGAGGATGGGAAAATAAATGAGGACTTTTGTTGAGTTGGTAAGCAATACTGGAAAGCATCACCCATTTCTTTAAACCACAGGCAATCTGAGACATACTTGAAGCTGTAGCTCAGCCAAACAAATGAAAAGAGCATTGCCTGTGCACCCTGCAGCCTTCCCTCCTTCTCTCCCTCCTTCT
>NW_016690258.1:3608219-3613892 GCF_001604755.1 Lepidothrix coronata
GGCTGTTTCTTTGGCCGCCTCTTTTCCTTACAGAGAATAAACCCCTGAGAAGCAATAAATGTTATCGAGAGGGAAATGATAATAATTTAGTAGCAAATCTGCAATAAACGTATGATAATATTAAATGTATGTTCTCCCTGCTCTACCATTCTATAACATGTAAGGGACGTACACTGAATGTGGTGTGGTATAGAGGTGTGACAGATGGGGACACCCATATTTGTTTCTTCTCTGAGGAATGGTTGTTTCCAATCAAAATGTCACCACTTATTATGGTAGCTGGGACACATTCTAAAACATCCACAGGATGCTGGCTATTTCATTCAGGAATGAGTGATGTCGAAGTGACAGAAAATTGATACAATTTTAGCAAAATAATTAGACACAAGTTTTTAGAAGAAGGGAAAACAGCTGTTCAGAGGAGAATTGATGGCTTCAATAAGTAGCACTTTTGTGACTACAGACTATCAGTGTTCTCAAATACTTTCTCCAAACTTTCTAAAAGGACTTTCTTTTTTAACTCTAATTATGATTTTGAAACTATAGTAGGGAATTTGAACTAGCAATAAAAGAAGAGTTAGCTTTTGAAATATGCACAACCATATGCTGTTGGTTTGGACAAACCATGAATAATTTTTTTCTCTGTTTCATGGTTTTATTGAGAGGCTTATGAAGTTTGGTTTTGAGGAGTATTTGGTAGCTTCCAAATAAATATTGCTGTGTACAGCATATTTCAATACATATTCCAAGTACATGTTGCTGTGGTCCATAGTAAGGATTGGGGGTTAGAAAACAGATTTTAGAGAGGCCAAAATCCAGGAAATTTATGGAAACATTTGCAAGGGGAGCAGCCCTTTTCTGTGGGATGCTTTTTTGCTTGTGTTAAATCCAGGCCTGATTAGACATAATTTTCTCAATAGTGCCTCAGTGCTTAACTTCATAAGCCTCATTTAAAAAAAATGATTTGGATGCTGGAGTCCAGCTTTGCCAAGGTACTGCGTGCTGAGCACATTAGGTGCCTCCTTCAGTGCCTGCAGTGGTTGTTAGGCAACTAGTCTTGATTTAGACACTTTTGAAAATCTACCAAGCATTTTTGACACCTAAATATCTGCCTGTTGAGAAAAGAAGTACTTTTGTGGACATTTGAGGCAAGTGCCCAAGTAGGTAGTAGACTATTTAATCTGGAAACAGCTGCTCTGTAATGACACCTGTGAACAGGGTGTGGTGCCTTCCCAATTAAACCAAACCTGCAACATCTGAGCCCAGCAGGTCAGAAGGTTATAAAAGAGGAAGCACTGAACTGCAGCTCAAGAAGTGTTAGTGAGGGATCTCTCTGTGCAGGGTTGTTTTTCAAATCAGCGTTGTTAATATTTTTTTTTTTTTAATCCTTTAATTAACAAAGGTAAAGCCAAAAAGGATAGGCTCCACCTAACAGAGAGCTTCTTCTAAAGCTGGAGGCTGGGCATCCTTCGCCGGGTCCCTGGAGAATATCAACGGTATTAAGGTTTTATTGCTCTACTTCTAATTACTGTCTGTAGATGTTATTTATTATTAATTAGATGGAGATAGTTGTGGATGAAGTATGGCTCAAAGAGCGGATAGGGACATGAATAAGGAAAGGGATGGTAGAAATGCTTTCACTGAGATGTTTTCTTAACAAAATACTACCTTTGTCAAAGATAAAGGCTGAGATCCTTTGAGTGTGATTGTGGTTTGTTTAAAAATTAATCATGCAATAGTACTTAAAAATATGGGAAAAAGTTCATTGCAGAGAAAACAAACTGTAATTTTGGAGCATCAGTTCTGTTTTGAATTTGTATGTCTATAATTCTTATTGTATTTCATTGATTACTTTTGTAGCGATTGAAACACTGCCTTGTTATAACTGAAGGCGGCTGTCCCGAGTTTCCTCCTTTGCTGTAGCACCTCACGGCCCCTCAGCCACGTGCATCGATACACGGCACTTCTGGGGTAGTTTCAGCACTAACGAGACAAAACCTTAAACGAATGTTTGAGGGCTCTGCAATGAAAAGTAACGCCAGAATTCATTCATTTCAAAGCCACGTGATTTATTTGGGTAAACCTTGAAAACCTCGGGGTTAGCTTGGAGTCAGAATGACGGCATTTCAACAGGTCAGCGGAGAGCTCGGGATTGGGATGGGTAACTGGGGGGTTTCCCCGGAGGTGAGGGCAGAGGGGGCGGGCAGGTGAGCCGTGAGCTGTCCAGAGCGGGGAGAGGGAGCCGGTGCCGCGGGAGCTCCTCCCGCACCTGCCCGGGACGGGGGAGCGCGGCGGGAGCGCGGCCGGCGGCGAACGGGTTAAGGCGGCGGCGGGCGCGGGTCTGTTTGCGGTGCCGGAGCTGCGGGCGGCCCGAGAGCGGCTCCGCGCCCCCGCCCGGCCCGGCCGAGCGGCGGCAGCAGCAGCAGGTGGCGGCGGCAGCAGCGAGGGAGTTAAACCCCGCGGCGGCGGGAGGAGGGGGACCGCGAGCGGGCGGGCGGCGGCAGCAGCGGCAGGAGGAGGGGGACCGAGGCGGAGCGGGCGGCGGCAGGAGGAGGGGGACCGGGGAGCAAGGCAGCAGCGGCAGGAGGGGGACCGAGGAGCAGGCGGCGGCGGCGGCAGCAGCAGCAGCCGGGTTGCTAGGGATGGAGAGATCCCGTGTCACCCGGATGTGAGTGTCATGTTGGCCCAAACTCTGAGGGATTTGGCAGCGGCGAAGCAGCAGCGGCAGGAGGAGGAGGAGCAGCAGCAGCCCCTCGCACGTCTCTAGTCACTACCATGGGGGTCGGGTAGCGGGTGGCGCAGGGGCAGCGCGCACCTGGCTCGGGGTGGGGTTGGGGGGCGTCTCTGCCCTTTTTTGTTTTTTCGTTTTCCTCTCACACGCTGGAGAAAGTGAGAAAAATGCACCAGCAGCAGCAGCCCGAGCAGCACCCAGAAGGTAAGAGCCGGGGCGCCCACCAAGGGCAGCGGCGTGCTTGGGGCTGAAGGGAGGGAGGGGGCGGGGGAGGATTTATGAGGGATTTGGAAGTCGGGGATTGGGGGGGATTAGGGAAGGGGTTGAGGATGGAGTAGGTTTGGGATGGGAAAGGAATGAGCGGCTGTGTTCGAGGAGGGACCGGGAAGGGCAGAGGACGAGGAGGAGGCGGGATAAGGTGCTGCCCTCGGCGTGTGACCAACGTGCGAGTGGATTTATGCGCGTCTGTCCCTTGTCCTGGGGCCATTAATACCAGCCGGGAGAGGACACAGCTTGGTCTGCGTTTGCCTCTCACTTGTGTAATTGTGGACGAACCTGCCCGGGGATGCGGCTCCCGGGGGTTGCCCCGCGCCGGGCGGGAGGGCAGCGGGGTCCGAGGGCAGGGCGGCGGGCGCGGTGCGCTCGGCTCCTGCCCGGCGGGGCGCACGGGGGCGAGACGCGCGGCTCCGCGGCGCTAATCCGCTCCGCCGACGGGCTCCGGCGCTGCCACAGCCCCCGCTGTTGTTTATAAATGATTCCTCCCTCCTCAATCAGCTGCAAGTTTGTGTTGCCCCCGAGGAAAACGCAAGCACCCGGGCTTTGTTTCCCTTTCGAGCATCCCTTGAAAAAGACGCTGGATGTATAGATAGATGGGTAGGTGGGCGGTTTATTTGCGCCGAGCCACGTTTCATGGCATCCCAAAGGGCAGGCGGAAGGCGGGGGAGATGGCTGTGCCATTGCTTTTATATCTGGAAAAAGAAAAAAAGGGGGAGGAGGGTAGAAGGGATGCTTTGGGAAGATGCTGGAGGTAGATTTCCCACCTTTGCCCCCGCGGCGGCTCTGCCCCCCGTGTCACCCAGCTGTTGATGCGCCGCCGCTCGCCGCTGGCCAGCGCTCGCCGCGCCGGTGCCGCTCCCCGCGGCAGCTCCGTGGGCGCCCCGCCGTGACCCCCCCACTCCCCGCCGCCATCCCGGGGAGCCATCTTATGGCTCCCGCCTCCCCTCGCCCCCGGAGCGGGGGACGGGCCGGCCTCGGCCGCATCCACGCGCCTTCCCGGCGCTCCCGTGGTCTGTTCCCCCCGTCCAGAGCAGGAGGGCTGTGTCTGCCGTGCCTCTCCTCGACGAGCAGCGATCGCCTGGGAGCTGTTTTCCTCCGCTGCCCGGGTAGATCCGTTTCACAGTCATCCCGCCTGCCAGCCCGGATTCCCGGCACGTATATTGTGCCGTTCCTCCATTTTTTTTTTCCCCACCCAGGCATCTTCAAGTTTTGAATCTCACTCAGGAGCCTCTCCTTCCTACAGGTGCATGTAGGAGTAGACTGTTGCGCTAGTCAAAGAGCTCGCGAGGAAGGATCCTTGCGAGGAGGTGGTGTTTTGCCTCTTTGCTGTCATCTGCATAAAGAGGACTCGATTATTATTTGGAAGGTGCAGTTTATTTTTAAAATCCTTGTGAAAAAGCAAAACCAAACTCTGTCCTTTAACAGTGGGTTCACGTTTGTAATTTTCTAGTGTGAAAGATAGCAGAGCTTTATGAACATGTTCAGCACAGACAACGTTGAATTTTTGCTTGTGGGAGGCATCCACGCATTTTTCTTTAAGAATGCAAAACAAGGCAAGATTTAACTTGCTCACAGGACTTTCCCCCCACTCACCCCACCCCTCCTTGCTGGTTGGTCTTAATTGAACAATGTGTAAGAATTTTAAGCAACTACTCTTTCTGACCAAAATGAATTGAGATGGTAGTAAATGGTAAGGTGCTACAGCAAAGTTGTTCTTCAGGAGTAGGTATATTTTCCTGGAAAAAAACCACAAGGGCAGAAAAGCTGCCATCCAGTTAGGAAAAGAAGTGTTAAGTTGAAGAACCAAAATAAGAAGTGTAGTACTTGTGTCTTGATGCTTACATTAAACTTGAAGTTATAATACTGATTCCTGAGCACAGTCACATCTACCACAGCACCAGTGTGTGCATATGTCTATGCCTGTGTGTCCAGTGGAAGCATCACACTGTCAAGAGGCAAGTCAGAAATATTGGGACCCATACTAGCATAAAAAATTATAACCAAGTACTTTTTTCTCTTGTCCCACAGAGGTGAACTATGCAAGTAGCACCAGAATTCCTCTCCCTGGTGACGGACCAGCTATTCAGTCAAACAGTTCAGCACCGTCCAAGCAAACTGTTCTATCTTGGCAAGCTGCAATTGATGCTGCTAGACAAGCAAAGGCTGCCCAAAACATGAGTACCACCACAGCCCAGCCTGTAGGATCTCTGTCCCAAAGAAAACGCCAGCAATATGCCAAGAGCAAAAAACAGGGTAATACATCTAATAGTCGGCCACCCCGTGCCCTTTTCTGTTTATCCCTCAACAACCCAATACGAAGAGCCTGCATTAGTCTAGTAGAATGGAAGTATCCTTTGCTGCAGTTTACTTTTTTTGTAATTCTCTTATGTTTTCTGAATGTATCGAGGGGATTTTTTTTTACAGCATCACTTAGAACATTACAACTAACACAGTAGTTCACTTGCATGTGTGGGTAACTGTCAGTGTTGATGGTGGTCAGTTTTGCTTCAATTACTGTTAAAGATGGCCTCTTGTGTCATAAAGACACAATATCATTTTACTGACTTGAGTAGCTCAGAGTCAGAGAAAACCTCTAAGCTGTTCTTTTTTTTTTTTTTTTTTTCCTTGAGAGGAGGTGGGAGAACATTTTCAAGCTTAGGTTATAT